>NW_009604199.1:1584-7791 GCF_000690535.1 Cariama cristata | reverse complement strand
GCACAAGGAGTGCAGTAGGGCTGGGGCAGGGAAGCTTGGGGTAACTCACCGGCAGTGCCTTGGAGAAGAGGGGACCTCGCCGCCCACCACGGCCAGCAGGACAGACAACGGGGACAGAGGTGCAGCTCCAAACCATACTCCCTTCACGTGGCTTCAGCAGCGATAGCATTTCCTAGGAGTTTCACTGCAGCCTCGCACTTGGCCAATACTTTTCCCCAACCAAGTGACTTCAAGGTGGTTACGGGACACTTTGCTCCCGAACAAATCCCACGTTAAACTCCTGGAAGTGTTTCAAACCCCAGCGGTGAGCGTTTGCTCCCTGCCTTCTCACCTTACCCTACAGCAGGCTGGCAGTGGTGAAATCGTGGGTCTGGAAATTCAGGGGAGCTGGCACAGGCTTGGGCTGGCGCATCTCTGGGGAGCCAGCTCAGCTAATACTGCATTGGGAAAGGGCTGAGGTCAGCCCTACCGCTCTCCGTCACTGACAGGCATCTAGCACGGGGGGGCAAGACAGCCTGGAAATTGCTCCTTAGGCGAAGTCATAAATAAAGCAGCCCACCTTTAAGGGAACATTGAAACCCCACGCGCAGAGCCCATTGCAGAGAGGACCGGCATTTGACCCCCTCCTCACCCCACTGCATCCATCCCACGGTGTCAGACAGGGCTTGGTCCTGCTGCCTGGGACTGCGCCTTGCGGAGCAGCTGGGTGACAGCAAAACCCTTGTAGGGGACACCCAGCCCAGCCCATGTCCATACGGTATCCAGCCTGGTGTCACTCCTGGGGCACCCATCCTCGGCTCTCTGAGGCCATGGGACTTGTTGCCTGAGCCCTGCCAGGGAGCTTTGCCCCGTTTTCTGGCTCAGTCCTCACCAACGCCATGGGGCAACCCACACCCAGCCACAAAATGGCTGCAGTGCCCAGAAACGCCCCTGAGTGGGCTCCCATAACCTCATGCATCCCAGATCGTGGCACCCTGGATGGGCTGAGTGCTCCTCAGGGAGCACACGGGGTTGGGGGGGACGGGCCGCCCCACGGGGGGTTTGGCAGCACGCTGCCTCGGAGGCGAGGGCTGGCTTGGGGCTTTGTTTTATGTCCTGTTTATCCTGCCGAGAGAAACAGAGGAGTTCAGTGTGCAGGAATCTCGCGCCCTCGCCCCGCTCCCCCGCCTCATGAAAGCTGCTGAGCAAACAGGAGAAAATCAAAGGCGATTGCACCCCGCTGGCAGCCCACGGGGTTTCCGCACCGCCGGTCCCGCTGCCAGCCCTTACATAAGCCGCCGGCTCAGCCCGGCACTGAGCTCCGGGCTTTTTTTCTTGTAAACCACGCATCTGCCCCAGTGGAGCCTCTCTGGGACCCTGCAGATGTGCTACCCCCTCCACTTGTCAGGGAAGACCACTCTCGTGCCTCCTTGCCAGCCTGTTGGGTTTTTTTTTTATACCCCCCTGTCAAATAAGGTGGGAGACCTGGGCAGTCCCTTGATAAATTCAGTTGGTCATTGGTATGGCAGGGTAGGGATGGTGGGTGACAGACAAGCCGGGCTGTCCCCATGGCATCCCCCAGTCCTCAGACTCAACCCAACACCATGAGCTGCCACCATCTCATCTCATCCCATCCCACCCTCTTCAAGACTCTTGGGCCATGTTACCTTCTCCGGCTGGAAAAAAGGAGATGCTTCGGTCCAAACCTGAGCTCTGTAACATCAGACCTCACTTCTCTCCGCTTCACACCCAGAGCATCGAAGGGGCAGTCACAAGAGGTTCGGCATCAGTGGCACGGGTGTGCGTCCTCTCCACCAAGCACAGCCCGAAGCACCAGGGCAAACTGTTCCTGCTTTCTGTAAGGGCATCTTGATCCCGTCATCTTTGGCTGTCAAGCAGTCCCCAGGCACAAGGGCATCCCCAAACACATACCCTGCATGGGTTATGGGGACTCACTTCCCCATCTCTCCTGGGCATGACCTCTCAGCAGAACAGGAACAAAAACCCTGCGGACATAAAAACACACAGGAAAGACTATTAAATCCTCTACGCATACGCCCCTCACCAGCAGGTATGGCCTCACCTTCCCCTCCAACACAAGGTTATTCTCCGATTTGGCAAGGTGACAGCTGCCAAAGGAGGACAAGGAAGAACGATGTTACCCTGCCTTCTCTTTTCGTCCGTACCCCTATTTTGCTCTCTTCGCTTGCCTTTCACCGTGGGAAAAGGAAGAAAGCAAAGTTTCATACTTTGAGAGGTCACTGGGAGCCAGTGAATGACCAGAGGCAGCTCTCAAGGGCCCCATGCCCTCACCCACCCAGCCAGCCACACCAGTCCCCCCACCCTCTGGGGTACCCCGGGAAGAGCTCCCCAGACCATTGCTTTAGCAGCTCCATCCAACACCACCTAGACCTGCCATCCATCCATCTTCAGCAACACTCTATCATCCTCTATGGTGCAAAAGTATTCTTACTTCCAACATTATTTTTTTTCACTCTGTTTAATAATTTCTGATTAAAAGCAATTTAAAAAAAAGTAGCAAAATGCCATTTTCCTGGGTTTCACCATCCTTCAAACCCAACAGCATGGCAGCCCTGTTAACCTGTACACTCCCTGAGCCCTCAGTAGGGAACTCCTCACTTTCCAGCACGCACAGCAAAGGGATTAGATCAAATTAACTCATACTTGGATCTGTGGCAGGATCAGGCAAATCCTGGCTTCGCTATATCTCTTTAGACTACATCTTGCAAACAGAAGGGCTGGAAACAATTTTGCTTTAATTGCTTTTTAAAATGCAGCCAGCAGACGGTTTGGTAACCCGAATTCATGACTCTTTCCACAGCTCCAGGCTGCTGGCTTGGAAACCAAACCCAAGAACAACCCAGGTAGCGAGGGATCCATCCTGCCTGCTTTACCAAAGTGCTGGCCATGATGCCCAAGGCAGGGTTGGCTGAGAGGGACATCTCAAGTGCATGTCCTGTTTGCAATCCCCAGCCACCAGCAGAAAGTTGTCTCCATTTCTGGCTGTTGGTCTCAGCTCAAAGACTAGACAAATAGCACTTGGGCGCAGGGACATTAAGCACGCTGGTCTCTGGTCCCAAGCGTTATTTTTGGTTGGAGAGGCTCTAGGCAATGGGCTGGCTGCTCCTGAAGAGCACTTGCTCAGCGTAGGACAGCCAGAAATAAGGGACAATTTGCAACTGCACCACAGCCTGTGGTGTCAGGGGCACTACGCTCTGAAACACCCTGGTAAGGCTGGAGAGCCCGTGAGTGGATAACATGGTTGGTAGTTTCCCTGGAGAGCACGGCATGGTCTCTCCAGGGCATGAGGGAACATGCCCTGCCCACGCATCCCTTTGTCACTTGGTCCTTGGGGGGCTCTTCCCATGGACCCGTGCCCGAGAGCATCCTAGCTGCTCCTGAAAGGCTCATGGGTTGGGCAAGCGGAGTCCTTGTCTTGCTGGCTCTCACCTTGACCTGCTGTGTGACTTCCCACTAGTCCCTCCACCTCCCCTCCTCCATGGCAGTCACAGGATTGCTGGGCCAGTGTCCACGATTTCTCTGCGCCCATCAAACCAAGAACAGGGACTGACAGGGCTAACACACTGGTTACGGACCTCAGCACTACAGCAAGGGCTTTAATACATCCAGGCTGACTCTCCTGACCTGAGTCACTTATTCTTCACGTGTAGCCCCCACCTCCCTATGAACACCTATGTGCTCAGCATCCCACGGTACCCAGCTGCAGAGCTCTGCCCCAAAACCAGCCACATCAGAGTGCGGAGGAATTAAGGCCGTCCCGAGAAGCTCGCAAACGTCTGGTGGAGCAGGCTTGTTTTTCTGTTACAAAGTAATTTGAAATTCTTGGAAGGCAATCAGGAAAGTACAAAGTATTCCAGCTCAGGACAGCCTGGGACTCATTCCTTAGAGGCACAATGGTTGTTTACTCAATCCCTCATACATTAATATCTAAAAATTCATGAGTTCAATTGTAAACAAGAAGTACTGGCTTTACAGTGTTGTCTATTTAACAATAGTGGTTCCAGCCTGAATGCTGATTTTGTTGTTATCTTTCTTCTAATCTTGCTATCAGAGGGTCATGATCTTGCAAAATTATGGGAAATACTTCAAGCCCATTTATTTCTGGTTTTGAAACGCATCCCTCTGAAACCCAAGGCCAAAGAAAGACTATTTCAAATCAACATAGAAGAGTACAGGCAGGGAGAAGAGCTGTTTGTGCCAGCACTGTCCCCTGGCTCAAGAACAAATGAGGAAAAAGCTGGCCACAGATCCATTTGTGCTGGGAATCTGTAGAAGATTCCTAACAATTGAGAGGGAAGGTCCCCAAGGCGACCTCCTAAGAGGACCAGTGGACACTAAACGACCCAAATCCAACCAGTTTCCAAGACCAAGCACAACTGGTTTTTGAAAGCGCTTGCACCAACAGGTTGCCTGTGGTGAGCAGAGGTCTCATCTGCATTCATCAGTCCAAGGGCTCTCAGCCCGACAGTCCAGGACTCTTCCCAACACTTCACCTGAGGAAAACCTCTGAAGTTGCATCCCGACGGCAAGATGGCAAGCCCAGCTCCCTCTCCCAGAAGGAGCTGTGGGGTTTGAGAGCCTGCAGGACGGACATGGTCCAGAGCTCACTGGAACTCACCTCCCCTTCCAGCTCTGCTGACTGGCAAGGCCACAGGCCCTTCTCATGTCACATCTGAGCAGCCTCGAGCTCCCCAGCTGGTCCCACTTACAAACCTCTCTCCCTTTTGGGTCTGACGTTTGCCAGAGGGAGCGAGCTGAGACCATGGCTTTGGGCTCCAGGAGGTTCACCAAGACGTTCACAGCTAGGCTGGCAGCGTTTCCTGGCTCCTTTACAGTCCTACATAAACACGCTGCTGTTTCAGGCATTATCGTGCCAGGGAACATGGTTTTAGCTCAGCTTGCTCGTCTCTCCTGAGCAACAGCTACTTGTTTAGGTAGCCTAAACAAGATGAGATCCATCCCTCTTGCTTGCAGAGTCAGAGCAGATCAGCCAGCTCTACCCCGATGCTTTCTCGCACTTGTGCGGTGCTCAGACACCTCCACACAAGCCCCTGCTCCAAGTCGGTGAGGAGAAACAAGTCAGAGAGTACTTTTGTGGGTGATTAGGGCTGTGTGTGAAACCCCAGTTGCATCTTCTGAGGACAGAGCCTCAGGCAGTGCAGCAGCAGACCGCAAGCTAATCTCAAGGGAGCGGTACACGAGGAGGAAGGAGCTTCCTTGAGCAGGAGGTTCATGTATCTTTATCTTTGCTGCTGTCAAAGGGCAACAGCTGAGATTGCAGCATCCTGGAAAAACTCCGTATGCAAGCTACCTCCCGAGGACATCAACAAGTCTGGAAAATCACCTTCACTCTCTTGATAAAGGTTTCAGTCAACAAATGAACTCCACAGCAGGTTCCCAGGGAGCAATCACCTCCACTGGCTAGAAGTACATCAGCTTACACTTCAAGTTGAAGCCTTCGGCTTGCTTGAACCACAGGTACCGCCTGGAGATGCACAAGCCTGCTCTCCTGTTGAGGTTCACCACTGTTTCGGCCGTAACTTCTGCCCTGCAGAAGCCAGCCAGGCACGTGGGGTTTATGGGGTGGTCATCCAAGTGCTGCCAAATCACTACCCAAGGGCAAGAGCTCTCAGACAAGCCCAGATTTCAACCAGTGAAGAAACTGGAGGGGAAACACTCCACAACTCACTCACTCTCCCTTCCTGCCCCATGAAAGACAGCAGGACATGCCATCTGAGAAAGTCCATGAGTCTTTGATCTTTACTGCTGCCTCTTCAGCCAAAGAGACCTCCACTGAGGAGAAGTCACTACTGCATCAAAACCTGCGGTGCTACAGCAATGCAAGAGGTAGCATCTGGCTCCCTGTTCACTCCAGCAAGCACTAAGTACTAAGGAACGTCCCCTTTGGGACATTTATCTCTAAGTTTGCACGCAAATACTCTCACTGGAAGAGCTCAAAGCCTGTCTCCAAACACTGGCCCCCAGCCTACCTCACCAAGGAGGACACGATCTGCACCAAAGCCGGCTGGGACCATGCTGATGTCACTCAGGCTGATAAATATCCTGTTCTGATAAAAAAAAAAACAACACCTATCAGACTGCCTCAGGCTATGGTGGGAAAGGCTCCTTCTGCTCCCTGCATGGGCTGGGGGCACCACCCTGCAGACTGTGGGCAGGGTCGGAGCT
>NW_009604199.1:0-1553 GCF_000690535.1 Cariama cristata | reverse complement strand
CCCGTCCAGGCGGGGGGGGGGGGGCGCCCCCCCCCACGCCCCCCTGCCGTGACTGCAGCGGAGCACAAAGCCAAACTGCTTTTATGGCTTCGCCTGCCCAGATTCCCGGCTCTCGCCCATCCTGCTGGTCGGCCAGTCCGCCCCAGAAGGCAGCTCCGTGTTTGTCTTGGATGACCTCCTGCCAGACCAGAGCTTTCCACAGCATGGTTCTTCTGCACTGCCGGAGAGCGGATTTCCTGCCGTTTGATCTAAATTTGCCCATCTTTTCACCGAGTGGCTCCTGACTTCCTTCATCAGCCCCAATCTTTCCATCAGGGAGGTGGTCCTGCAGCCCAGGGCTCTTTGGCAGGGAGCTGGGGGAGAGACCTGGTGGTCAGAGAGTAAATGTGGCTGGTCCATGCCTCTTCTGGCCCTGGAGCTGGAGGGGTGGAGAGGACCTTCCCTCCCTTCCCAGGCGGATCAAGCGTGGACATGCAGTGCCCTCTGCCGATCTGGCCACCGATGGAGATGCAGGAAGGAGCAGCATGCAGAGCTTGGCAGCTTTGCAAACCTCAGAATGGGCGGCCAAGCCTCCAGCCTCTCTGCGAGCTCTTTGCTGGCAAGGCAGAGACAGTACATTTCTCTCTGCTGATAAATTGCCATTAATCACAGCTCTTGGAGCAGCTGTTTGAGAAGCCAAGCTGGTAGAAGGGGCCCAGGTGGTCCCATCAGCCAACTCCACACTTGCAGGTTATAGCTACCTAAGGAAACCAGGACATCTTCACTACCCTGTGCAGTCCCAGCCACTAGGCTTGAGCAATGCTTTCCTTCCCCATGCAATGGGGAGGGGGACAGCCTGGCAAGACAGGCAGAGCATTAAGGGACAAGGAACCAGCGTGGGTGACAAGATAATGTTCCCCTTCCCCTTAACGAGAGGCTCCCTTTCCCAAGAGAAATGTGCTGCTTTATCTTGAAAGGTAAGAAGGGAAGAAGCCACATGGGGAGGACAGGCTGGTGATCCAAACCTTCCCAGGGAGCAGAAGAGCCTTACCAGGAACAGCATGGATCGCGTGTGAAATGGGTGTGAAACGGAGACATCGCCCGTATCAGGACCTCAGTGAATTCCTGCTCTTGCTACAGAAGCCTTCCTGGAAACACAATGATAGACATTAATTAACCAAAGGTCCAGAAAGGTCCCCTGCGACGTTCCTGCCCACAGGACTGTAGGCAAGGTTATAGCTGTAGCCCAGCATCATTAACTGCAAGTCCGTTACCAGCAAACTTAGCAGCTGCGAGGAGTGTTAGGTGTGCGAGTGCCTCTGCCGAGCTCTTCTGAGCCAGCCAGGGGAACTGCAGAGTGAGGGCAGCTTGCTGCTCCAAACTTGGGCAGAGAGAGCATCCCAGCTGGTTTGGCTGGAGTTGGTAGAGCCCTGCTGAGGCCCTGCAGGTGGGATGGACCCGGGTTGCTCCAGCAC
This sequence comes from Cariama cristata, assembly GCF_000690535.1. Classification (NCBI taxonomy): domain Eukaryota; kingdom Metazoa; phylum Chordata; class Aves; order Cariamiformes; family Cariamidae; genus Cariama; species Cariama cristata. The sequence continues at coordinate 99 of NW_009604199.1, read as the reverse complement.
ATAGGAAGCCAAGAGCTTGGCACAGCCCCCAGACCACCCTGGATCCCCACCGTCGCACTGGAGCAAACCTGGAGTTGCTCCTGAAGCAACGCCCAGCCA
>NW_009604198.1:34440-43318 GCF_000690535.1 Cariama cristata | reverse complement strand
GCTTGGCCTCAGAGGCCAGGCCCTGATATGAGAGGTCTCTCTCATCACCAAGACGTAGGCTATCAACAGAAATCCATGAGTGCGAGCTGTGCGTTGGGTTGCAGAGTGACCTTAAAGGGATGTTGAGGAAGGCCTCTCTGAGGATTTCTAGCTGCAGCCCAACCAAAACTTGGGAATGGAGATACTGGGATTTTTCTTATGGAAAAAATTTGTAGGGTGTTTAAGCATGTTTGTAATAACAGGACTGTGTGGAACAGACTTGTGGGCTGCATGTGCCTCTCAGACCAGAGATTTCTCTCTGACCAACACAGATGTTCTACGGGTCTCCTCTAACTCTGACAGGCTGAATGTCAATTGATGGGTCTTTAGGGCAGGAGACACACAAAAATATTTTCAAACTGTTGGCCTACTGCTAAGGTAACAGTAGTTTTACTGCAGACCTTTGGATCACATTATCCCAGAATGTAGGCTGTATATAAAGGAGAACGTAAAATGTGTCTAGTACTTTTGGTATGACTCTGGTTTGTACAAATGGAAAACTAATTCATTCTTACGGCAGTGATGTTAACCTCTCTGTAGAGCCTGAGAGGAAAGGAATTTGGGGAGCTATGTTTTAGAAGAGGTAAAAAAAACCCCAACCAACCAAACCATGGAAGGAAGCTCATGGTGAGCTACTTGACTAAGATCAGGCATATTTTATTTTTTTTTTGCCTTGGTGGGCACATACTTGAGCTCTTCATTACTGTCCAATCCCACCATTCTGGCAATGCAGTTTACCAGACTATCCCAGCTTCTCAGAAAGACTAAAATGCAAGAAATGGTAGCTGAGAGTTGGTTTATTTTTCCCCTTGTACATCTGCGATGTTGCCCGAGGCTGACCTCCTCCCAACCACGCTACGCAGCTGGCCAGCTCGCATCCACACATGTGCATACAAGAAATCTGTTGCAACAAAAAATTACTGAAGGGTACGTTAGCAATGGAGTTGTGATACAGCAAGAAGAAAACGGGTAAGAAGAGGTTCCGCTTAGTACGTTGGTATTTCATCCAGAGGAATGGCCTTGGCCACCTCCCAATGGCCTTGGCAGATAAGGAGGGACTGGGGAGGGGAGGATGTGGTCTGTGGGACTGTCAGATGGCTGCAGAGTGTAGTGTGGGGAGTTGAACGGGACACCCCAGCTGAAGCTGATTTTCCAAGTGGTGTTGAAGAGCGCTGTGGGTTGGCATTTCCATTGCCAGACCATTGCTGTTCAGTGCTCCGCTCGCCGAGTTCCTCACGCCTTTGCCTTGAAAGAAATCTGTGTTCACAAGGGGTGAAATGCTCTCATTTTGCAAAAAAAAAAAAAAAAAAAAAAAAAAAAAAAAAAAAAAAAAGAAAAAGTAAGGACTGCTCCCCGACATGAAATAAACACCTTTTTAAAAGTAAGCATTTTTCAAGTGAGTAATCAAATATACTCCTACTCTGCTATGCGGACTTTGCTGTTTTGTTAGGTGAACATCCACACTTACCGATTGCTGGTTTTGACAGTGATACCTGAGTACCTAGTTACAGTTACATCTAGTGCCTACTGCAGCTTACAGCTCTGCGCTGAGGATTTGACTTTTTTTATTTTAGCTATACTAATGGTCACAATTTATGAACTTAGGTTTGTGGAAAACACGGTAACAAAATGCTTGCTAGAAAGGTGATCCAGCTCAGTTTCTAAAACAATCTGCCCTGTGAAAGAGCTGAAGTATCTCTTATGTGTTTTAATTACTGCATATGAGTAGGGGCTGGGGAAATGTAGTGTTAGCTGTGCCCTGGCAAAGACAATTTTATCCACTAGAGATGAATGCTAGGAGTCTCTGAAGTGAGAATGTTTCAAAGGAAGCTGAGCTTTGCAAACTTGCCTTCAAGCACACGGTACCTGCTCTAGTACGGAGCAGAGCTGAGCCTGCCGACATGACCACTGCTGGTGTGTGGGCCAGCACGACGGCAACCTCAGGGCTGGTGCCACAGCTGCTGTGCATCTGGCAGGCGTTGGCTGGCACGGTTGAGGAGTGGTTCCCCTTCCCGGGGCTTCTGCCTGTCTGCTCAGCCAGCGGGCTCAGGGACCCCAAAGGTGCTGTTCGCTGTTGGTTCCCAGTTACGAGTTGGAGGGTAAGCAAATTTCATCACTTTGTCCACGAGCCGCACTGCCAAATCTTGGTAATGCAGCAGGCCAAGGCCATCCGGGTGGACATCGCGTATTCCCCTCGGTCATCTACAGGCGACAGCCTTGCTCCTTCGGTGCTAAAGCAACTGGCATTTTACTAGTTGGGTTTTGTCTTGCCCCAGAGGTAATTTACCCAAGGAGCTCCCAATTCTTTGTTTCACAGTTCTTGAAATCGTACTTGCTTCTGGTTGATGAGACCTGCTGAAAATGTACGACGCAAATTCAGTGAACCATTGGCATGTGTAAACTCTTCCTGCTTCTGATGCAAATCTCTTATCTACTGTGTAGCGCGCACATGCGTGGTGGCTGTGGTTAGGAACGTACTCACGTCATAACTTTCAGACTGGTCAAAATTTTGTCATAAAACCAGTCTGTCTTCTTTCCTGTGCAGTGCCGTGCCAATACTTGATCTACAACTTCACTGGTAGCTCTTCTTTCTGCCTTCTAAGGCTACAATGCCATTAGAATAATAATAAACTTAGAATAAAGTTAATAGAGATTTTTGATGCAGTGTTTTAATTGCTCTCTCCCCTCTTTTTTTTATGGGGAGAGGGGAAAGTCCTAAATCAGAGTTAATTTTGACTCTTCTTTGGCATTTCCCCTGCAGTTTCTCCATATTTCTTTTCAGGTTTCTTTCATTTTTAATGATATCCTCTAATGTTCCAGTGCATAATTATATATGTTACTTTAATAACCCTTTTTTTTCCCCATGGGTCTGCCTTGGCTACCTAGCTGCTAGACTGGAGCAAGAGGAATATGTTTTTGCAGCTTCCCTGACTGCACCTTTAGGATAAGCACTACTGCAAACTGAAAATTGCTAGTACGCTGATATATCACGTGAAGGTTAAAATGTGACTATTTTGCAAGAGTTTTCAGTTGCCAGATACAGAGGATCTATATCCTCCTTGTAGACAGAGAGTCACATGAAGATTAACTCTCTTTTTGAAAACTCTATTTTATTTTATGATGCATTTGGACATTACTGAAAGGAACCTGGTTTTGGTTAATCCCAGCCCAAAGATAGCACTGTCCAGATCAATAATACTTATCTGCTTCAAACCTTTCAGAACTGCAGACTGTTTTTAGTGAGGCTCATCCCTAGGAACCGAGACTTACTGAATTTAAGGCAGTGTGAACCCTCAGGATATGCTCCATTATTTCCTCTGCTTAAAATTCCCCAGCAGGATGCTCGCTTCCACCCCAAGTGCTTTGCACTCCTTTCCAGGCTGGTTTTTGGGTTCCTTTACCTCTTTGGCAGGAGCATCCTGCAGCATCCCAGCCCCAGGGAGCGGGCGCAGTGCTTTGGCCTCGCTCCTCTCACAGGCAGCAGCCAGACAGAGGGAATTTTGAAGCTGCCTTTATTCATAAATCCCTGCCTTCTACTGCCTGTGGTTTCACGGGTGGGTTTATAGTATGCATCCTGAAAAGAATAAATAAAAAACAAAAGCCACATCTGCCAACATCAAGGGAAATCTTTTAAAAGTGTACCTAAACCATCTCTAAGTAATCATTTCTATGTGGTTTTGGTTTAAAATAGGGCAGGAGAGGACTAGAGAGGTTCTTAGCCTAGTTATTTCTCAGTATTTTGGAAACTGTAGGTCATGCCTTTTGGGTTTTTCCCAGACTTGACTTCATTTGTAACCAAATAAAAACTAGGGTCAACTTTAAATACTGATTCATCACTTCCCACCCCCTATTTTGCTTGCCTGCTTTGCAGGTGAGTGAGGATGTCTGAGTTTGGATTTACTGACAGTTTTCAGGTGTCTCTTAAACCACTCATATCCCCTTAAACTGTCCTAACCCAGTTCTTTCCCCTTTTCCATCCTGGGTTCTTATCCTTTTGTTGTTCACGTTAACCTCGTCTGCAGCCCTGGCCCTGGCAGTGGAGACTGAAGCAAATGCAGGCATTTAAAAACTTCTCTGGAGCATTTGTATGTAGTCTTCTCCATCTGTTTAATGTGAATGTTTGTCTTGGTTTTGTCCTGTTACTAATGCACCTCTACTTATACTTATTATTTGTAGCACTTCTTGTGGGTGGACTCTTCTGATTTTTGTCGTATTGGGGGATTTTTTAATATTTTTTTTAATTCTGCTTTATCATTTTTGGGTATTTCTGACCATGTATGATTTGGCCAAATTTTTCTCATCGGGCACTGTCTTTACAGTAAGTGTGATTTGCCCTTGCACTTATAATTGTTGTTTTGATAGTGTGGTTTTTCCTGAGACTTTTCTTCCCATGAGGTTCACCTGTCAGCCCTCCAGGTTGTTTAAAACTTGCTTTCCTGAATAAAAAAACTTCAGATTTTGCCATTCTTTCATTCCGTTTAATTTTCATTCCACTCTATTTCACGATCCCTGTCATTTAGTTTTCCTTCTCGACATGACATAATGTGTTCCCAGCATGATGTAAAAACCTCCTCTGAGGTTGACCTTAAGCAAACCCATCTGGCCTCTTTAATATTCCACATTTTTACGTACAGCCTAGAGATGCAGAAGCGGAATCCATTACGTGTGTTACCGTAACCCCCTCTCTGCATGAAGAAAGAGCATTGCAAACTCCGTGTAAAACATGGTTTGTGTGAAATAACTCTTGCAAAAGAGGATCACAGGCCTTGGCACGGAAGTTGAAATCAAACATGTCTTTGAGTTGAAAAAAGGGGCTATGAAGGAATCCAGAAGTTCTCTGGTTTTGTAGAAAAAACCAAAACCAAACCCAAAACAAAGCAGAAGCTGAGTTTCACCTTCTGAAAAAAAGAAACACGGGGAACTGCCCATCCCTCTCTGGGCTGTTTAAGGTCAGCTGTGATGTTTCCCCAGGGAAGTCTGTGAGTTGTGACCACGGGCTTTTGCTTTTCAGAAGGTGGGGCTCTTCTCTAACACGAGACGGTTCCCTCCTGAAATGCTGATTTTATTACCTTCTCCCCTCCCTGCTTCAAAGTCCTTTGCTGCTTTTGTTGGTTTCTCCAAACACCTTCAGAAACTACAAAAGATGGCTCAGAAAGCAGGGAATGCGTGTTTTCAAAGCAACGCTGGTTGCTCCGTGCTTTTGTTACCACTTTTCTTTCAGCATTTTGAAAGAGTTTTGTATTTATTTATGAAATGACCCACGAGTGTTCTGGAAAGTTAAGGAATTACCCTGTTTTACAGGTAGAACGAGCAGAAACAGAGAGGAAAGAGCACGGTCAGCCGAAATCACACCCCAAATGGGTGACAGAGCTGTCCCCAGAACGGTGGCTCTGAGTCATTCATTTATTGCCTGACTGTTAGCTGAAACCTTATGGTACAGAGGCTGTCTTGTGCAGTGATTTATTTCTTCCAGAAGACTTTTCTTCTATTCTTACCCTGGGTGCATGATGCCTGGTATTTAGAGATGTGTTGGTTGGTTTTAAAAGGATTTAACTTGGGTGTTTCTAGAAGCGTGTTCATTAAAGGTGAAGGGGAAACTGCTCCCTTCTTGGTAGTAACACTTGTGCAGTGTAGGCAGAATCCTCTCTTAAAGACCACAAAACATATTCCAGAAGCCCAAATTAATTTTCCTGTCCTGCTCTGGAGTAGTAGTTACATGTAGCTGAACAGTCTTGACAGGTACCAATGATCATTAAAAGAAGGAGGGTGAAGGCTTTAATTTTCTTTTGTTCCCATGATTTTCTCTACCTTTAACACATCATTTGGCAGTGAAAATGCAACAATTACCGTAAAGAGTTATCACATGGGCCCTGGCACCCATTCCCTTGATCAAAAAAAAAATCTTCTTTTTTTTTTTCCTTTTCCCACAAGCAAAGGCTTATTGTGACCAAATGTGTGAATTCAGGGGTTTTTTTTCCCCTTTTCCCACCAGCAAAGGTTTAATGTGACCAGATGTATGACTTCAGTTGTCCAGTTGCTGTGTTTCCCCTCCTTCTCCCACTCAAAATTCCCTGCCCATTAATCTTTTCCTTCTTGGCAATTTTTTGCATGCCCAAATGCTTGCACATACATGGCTTCTTTGAATTTCTCTGATTTAATGCAGTCGAAACCATTGTCCTGGACTTTCACGGAAATGTAGTTTGTATTTGCTGAAAACATAATGGATCGTTTGATGTCACATTTTTCATATGTGACTAATCAGATGCTGACTTCAGTGAGTCTGGCACCAATAAGAGGAAATAAAATGGTCTTTCCAATGGCTTTGCTTGGTTGAGCTTGGAAACTAAATATCACCGTCACGAATGTCTCTTTTGTGAAGTGGTTCCTCATTCCCCAGGCAGCAGCTCGCCCAAATGTTAAATCTGTGAAGGGAAGGAGAAAAGTTGATTCCTGTGTAACGGTTGATGTATTTCTGGTGGTGTTAGTGGACCTGTCTGCATTTTGGTCGTATCTGCCAAGCTAGCCAGCCCAACCTCAGCATTGATCTTACAGCAAAACCTTCCCTTTCATCTCCCCTTCCTCCCCAAACCCAAGCAACAGCATGGGAAGGAGAGAGAGGCAGAGCAGGCTCTAATCAAATACTACTCTTCTATTTTGTCTGTGAGTCTCTAGTAAGACTCTCTGTGCCAATTAATCACTAGTAGCTGCTTGCTTCATTATGAAACATCTCCCTTATTTCTAGAAAATGTGAAATGCAGTTGTTTGTCATTCTCTTCATCATCGGAGTTTCTTTCTGGTTCAGTGTGAGAATCCCCCTGTGCTGTACAAGGGCAATGTAATGCTCCGCTCCAAAGAATATATCAGTTTGTAAGAAGAGGTTTTCAAGAGGAGGTGGGAAGGCAAGTGGCTTTATTTTTCCATTGCCTAAACCGAAAAAGAGGAACGAAGACCATGTGGGTTTGTGTTGTAAGCGGTGGCAGTGTGTGCCTTTGCAGTACCCCACGGGGACTTCTTAAAAATGGATAATCAGAAGCGACATTAATGTTTTCTTAAAATTGGATGAGGTGCTCCCGCCTGCTTTACGGCATGGCCGAGACGAGCACCTCTGGGGCCAAGCAGGGATCCATGCTCTTGTCTTCTCCCGAGGCGGAGAGGAAAGAACCCGCGTGCGATTGGTGCTGGGGGCTGGCACTGGAGAAGGACCCTTCCTGCTTTACTGCTGCTTCCTTAGCAAACCCGAGAGCTGCTGCGTTCCCTGAACCACAGGGGCGAGCGCGAGGGGGGCTGTCACCCACCCACGGCCACCCCACAGCGGTACCCGCAGCATGGGCTGTACCGTGGGCATTGCCAGGGAGCGACCCATCGCAAGTCTCACAAAGAAGAGAAAACCTGACAGTTCACAAGCACTGGGTTTATTTTTCTTTTTTCCTAGCTCCTCGTAAACTTTTGGACAGAATATGATCTACACATCAGTTTTATTGCTCTGAGTTAAGAAATTGAAATAATAGTTTCTTTTTTTTTTTTTTTTCTGGAAAGTAAAATATTTTTCTTCACGGGGAAAAAGAAAAAAAGGTAGTCTGGGTAAATACTGACAAAATCATCCCCGGTGCATATTTTGAGGACATTAATCATCTTTAATTTAGTTTGGAAATTAATTTGGGCTGATGAAATACAAATTAAATTTACTTATGATAGTATCTGAGAGCTGGCTGTTGCCAAATACTCCTCCTGTATGAACAGGTACGTGTTGTTGTAGAAGAAAATAAACATGAAATTGTTTGCCCTATCTTAGTAATTGTTTCCCAATTGTCCAGGCCTTTACTGGGCAAATAGAAAGTTGATGTGTTGGTGTTTTTTTTTTTAACTCTATCTGCACTGCTGCTTTATCAGTCTTCAAAAGAACACCTGTATCTTGTTTAACTTATTAATTCCTTCCATCTTCTTAGTATTTGGAAAATAAACTGGTTAATAATTTGGGGAAGAGAATATTTTACTAGAAATCTTAGGAATGTTTTAATTAAGATTTTGTTTCTGGAAATGTCTCTAATACGTAACTCTAATCCTGCCAGCTGTTATTCACCCAAACAATCTTTTTGAAGCTGCTACTGTTAAGTATAGTTTTGCAGGACTGGATCTACATGTAGGTTTTCCATGGCAATCACGCTTTCCTTGCTTCCATCTAAAAAGATGCTCCAAAGATACTGGTAACGAATAAATGGATGCGGCGGCTTTGCTGATACCTCGAAAGAACAGAGGTGTCAGACCTGCTGATGGTGCTGTGTGGTGTTGAAATACCAAACCAGTTGTTTCTTTGGTTACAGATTGCAGAAGGGATGGCGTACATAGAAAGAAAAAATTATATCCATCGAGATTTGAGAGCAGCGAATGTTCTGGTTTCGGACTTACTGATGTGCAAAATCGCTGACTTTGGACTAGCAAGAGTCATTGAAGACAACGAATACACAGCAAGGGAAGGTATCTCTATTTTTGTCTTTAAAACTTCAGCCTCTGGGAGGCAGCGAGGCTGTACCTAACAATAAGATGGTCGCCAAGGACAAAAAATGCCGTAACAAATTCCCTAACAACTTCCTAGAGGCAGCATTCTAATGCCGGCAACTTTTAAAAAGAATAAGGAAACAAATAACCTTTCTCTGCTCCCTGAAAAGTTTATTTTAAATAAATTTGAAGAACAAAGAAAACTGAGAGTACTTAACTGCACACAAAATTTTCTAAATTGAACAAATTAATTGCACAGCCACAGCTTCCATCCCACTGAATTAAATGCCAAGAAAACACGATCTTATTTTCTCTTTGCATCCTTAAGTGCCATATGCGCCTC
>NW_009604198.1:0-34409 GCF_000690535.1 Cariama cristata | reverse complement strand
GAGGAAAAGGAAGGAGCCTGAGCAGGTGTAACTGCTGGTAACCAGAAAGCCTGTAGCAGAACTGGTTATCTTTTGAAGCTGCTAGAGGAGCTGCAGCGTTGATTTACATGTTCAGCAGCATTGCCAGGACAGCAGAAGGCGGGGATGGGAGGTAACGTCGCAGCAGGGTCAGGACTGGCAAGAGGAGAAATCATACTCTTAAAGATATTTGTCTGGGTTTTGCCGTGTGTGTTTTGCTAATGTTGTCGAGGATGCTTTCAAGAAGCGCATAGTCAATGCATTGTAGTGAAAAGTTTTTACTGATGCTTCCGTGCACAGATTGCGTTAGGGTAACTTTGGGGAGCAGGTTTGTTGGCTGCCTTTCCCCCCTCTCGTTTTAAAGACACTGCCTCGTGTTTTCACACAGTCTGGATGGAAACTGTGGTAATGCAGGACGAGAGGGGAAGAACTCAGGTATGAGGAAGAAACACACTACAGTTAAGATTAAAGGCAGATGAGCTATTCAGCAGTCTCTGAGTAACAGTAACTCATTAGATCAGAGGGAAGGGTCTGATTAAGCAGTTTTCAGAGGTACAGAACCCGTATCTGTGTTTTTTAGCTGGCTCTGGACATTGTATATTGACCACACGAACGTTTCAGGTTATAAATTCTTTATGCAGAGTTTGTTTGATGTGTCTTCTGCCATTCAGAAAAGTTTCCTAGCTTACCTGGTATTTTGTGCCAGAATGATCAAGCAGGCTATAAAGGGAGTAGAGAGAATCCACCTGTATTACTCTTCGTTGTCTGAAGAGCTAATGCAATGTTCCCCAGCAAAGGCTGCTTGAACTTTTCTGATTTAACTGGAAGGAATTTGCTTTTGTGTGGGATTTTCTGGAATCAGTTAATTAGACATGAAAGACAGAATTTGAAGGTATGACTTTTTAAGATATGACTCACTTTTGTATCTATGGCTGAATGTGAAATGCGTTAAAGTGTATGTTGAAGCTAGACTGACTTTCTTTAAAATCGGAAAAGTTCAAATCTTGCAAAGTTCCAGGTGATGGGAATTGTAAGATTGTTGCCTGACCACTGGGCAGAAGGGAAAATGGTGACTGTAATTTTAGCAAAAATTCACCCTACCTAAGAGTCAAAAGGTGCTATGTAACTTTTGGCATCTTATTTGCACCTGTGACACAGGACATGCAGTGTGGCAACACGCATCGTGCAGCACATCTCTGCTGGTAACTCCTGGACAGAAGGAATTGCTGGTAACTTTGCTAATTTAGGGGTATCATAGGCAAGTCATTTAAGACCTATTAGTGACTTGATATTGAGCATTTAACTTTGCCTTTGACTGATTGAGACTGTACTTTTTTTAGGTGCAAAATTCCCCATTAAATGGACAGCACCGGAGGCAATCAACTATGGATCTTTCACTATTAAATCTGATGTGTGGTCATTTGGGATTCTCCTGTATGAAATCGTCACGTATGGAAAGATTCCTTATCCAGGTATGGGCTGTGTGTTTCTACTGTTACTCTGTGTTTATACTTTGGTGTTAAAAAGCAAAGAAAATACACGGGGAAAGAGCTGACAGTAGCGACAGCAGTGATTTGAAAAATGTCTTGCAGGTAATGTTATTGCTTTGAAAATTTATAGTCATCGTATGTGTAAACCACGTGCCTCTCGGGTAAATTTTAGCAAACAGACTAACAGCACCGTGAACACGTACTCACTTTTATATATTCAAAAGGCGTTACAACTGCAACAAATGCTGCACTGTCACAGATCCCGGCTTTACGGTCAGCAGCACAGTCGCGTAGCAAGGATGCAGTGCTACAAGTTCTAATGGTGCTGTGGGAGCTGCTGGGGGTTTTAGTATCGCAATATGCGAAACTACTAAGAAAGCAGGTTTTCACAAGAAAATAGGCTGTAATAATTTGTCAGTGTTAGCTAATCTAAACAAATATGAAAGCAGACCCTAAAGCAGCATTGACGTACCACTAGGCATATTTACTCTTCGTTGTTCCATACAGTTCAGGTATGAGACCACGGAGGAGTACATCAGTTGTGGCTGCATTGGGTAGCTGTGAAATGGTTATGTGCTTCACGTTTGTTTTTTCTTTCTGTTAAACAAAATACATATTAATGTTTCCTGCACACAGAGACAGCTTGTATGAAGGGTATTTTCATGCACACAAAATGGTCACATCTCAGGCATAGCTGGTTAACTTCGGGCAGCAGACTGCATTCAAGCTTACTGAGGTTATGGAAAATTGACCTAAATTCTCTTATCTTGTGAGCAAATGGGGAAAACACAGCCATCCATGTTCACCTGTATTGCACATCTCATAGACAGAGTAACTTCTGAGAAGAACCCTTAGGATCCTGCAGTTTACAGGCAATAAAGGGAGAGCAGATATTTCATCCAAGCAAAGCTTTCCCAGCGCTTGCAGTGCGGCAGCTCTTGCTGTTCAAACAGCGAAAACATTTTCACCACCACTTTGTGAGCAGCTGGAATTCTGCATCCTGAACTTCCAGGGAGGGTAAAGGGGCAGATCCGAGTCCCTGAAATGCCAGTAGGCTCAACGCCTCTGGGCACAAGGAGGTGGGACCTCCGGCAAAACTCAGGCAGTGGGGAAGGGGTGATGATGGCCAGCTTTATGCTATGTGATGGAAGAACATATCAACTTTCCATACAAGAGGTAGAGCCAAACCGGACATTCTCATTGCTCGGTAAGGCTCCAGTCCAGGAAAGCACTTAAAGTCAAGAGTAGCCCCCTTAAACTTCAAGAGGTGTTAGGGCTGCTTGCACAGCTAAGTGTTTAAACTTATGCTCCGGGTTGGTTTTTAGGTAAGGGCTATAAAATATGTAACTGAGTAGCAGGTCCTCCCAAAGGTATTCTAAACACTGCTCGTGTCCCCAGGAAGGATCAGATGGGAGTTGTATGCAGCCGAGTAACGCGTGGCTCTTCCCACAGTTGGGATGATGCTTTTTTCCCCCCATTAGCACATGCCTCTGTATCCAGGCAGTTGAGCCTACGCTGAGCTGGGGTCCCAAAGTTATTTCTGGATGCCTTGAAAATTGTCCTTCCCTGAGCAAACCTAGGAGCTCACCTGGAAACCAGCACTACAAAACTACAAACCCCAATCCATTACTTAATTCTGCACCTAAGTCTGCTCTCTCTTTACCTTCGGAGAAAAAATACCATACTTTTATTTTAAGAACAAAATCAATCTGTACAGCAGACACAGTACTGCTGTACTACTGTGGGAAAATCTCTCTTCTAGGGGAAGTCTGGGCAATATTTTTTTTTTTTAAATATGGGAGCATTTTTTATGAGCACCATAAATAGGCTGTACACTGTGGATTCATTTGTCAACCAGCAATTAGAAGCAGAAGCCTCTTGACTGCATACGGGACAAATTTAATAGTTTGCAGGCATTGCTTGCATTAAACTGGAAGAGGGATATATGTCTATTTTAAATAGAAGTATAAATTGAAATAGCCTTTTAGTTTGAAAGTTGATACTGAAGAATCAGAAGGACAGCAAAATAAATAGGTGACCAATTTACTTTACATGAAGAGATGTGACAGGTTTGGGCACATTACCCCTGCATGGCAAGAGTAACCTGGTGATCAGTTGTGACCAGCAGCCACTGGAGAGAAACAGTAAATTCATTTTTCAGTTCTAATGGGAGTACTTCAAAGTAATATTTTCAATTATTAACCAGCTCCAACAACTAGAGAGTATTCAGCATAAAGCTGCACGTGAAACAGTTTGAGTTGAAACTGGCAAGTAGTTAATACCTGTGAAGAAACTCTAGGTGGGCAACTTGGTAGGAAGCATTTCCAACCAAGAAACTTGGAGCTTTTGTGATCTTTGCTCTTAAATTCCAACAGCTGTTTCTCTTCCAAAGAAACTCAAAGCAATTAGTGGGATTGTAGTTTCAGGAACTACCTCTGAAATATGAAACGAGTATCTGATTCCCTGGGCAAATAAGCTGAATTGGTTGTTAAAACTAATTTCCAGGAGATTATATAGTATGTCAAATACCGGCAACATCCATACTTGCATTCCAATTATGCCTGCTGCTCTTCACAAGATACGCTGCTTTCGGTACAGTGGGATTCTTCCTCCATACCACTGTGCTCGCATCATTTCCCAGGCTCTAACATGAGGAAATATGCCTTTATCTGTGAAGCTGAACAGGTACCACAGCATAAATTAACAGACATGTACTAAACCTTTAGAGCTAATGTCCTTTGCTAGCATTTAAGAGGCTGTAAGTGTCACAAATATGCATGTGGGATATAATTCTTTTCCTGATTAGGATGTAGTTTTGCAGAGACAGGTAATTCTCTCGCCACAAAAAAATAAAAATAACCAAAAGAAAAAGGAAAAGTTAAACACGTATTTGAGAATACCCCAAACAGATGGACTTATGTTCATGATGTATTTACTATGGAATACTGATAAATGTCCTTTCATTTTTGTCTTGTGAACGTAAATTGGTATTTAACAGATAGTTTTCCTGCAGGGTAGCTGGAACACAGGCTTGTCTTGGCATTCAGAAGGTAACAGCCAGTCCTGCAGAGACCAGACCTAAGCACCATCCTATAAAGTACTTAAACCCACAGCATCAGCCCTGGTCTGCACAAAATCCCAGTAGCAGCAGTCCTCACGTAGTGGTGCAGTTAACTAAGACTTTGCGTAGTATGAATAACTATTTTACTGCACACATTATATACAATTAATTTCTTTAAGCTCAAGAAGTCAGATCACTGTCCTCTATAAAATGCTTTATCGACTTTCTTCCTATATTTATTTTGTCTTTATATAGCAGTAATTCCTTATTCTGTGATGACATGCTATTCCACTGCTACCTTCAAAATACTTTTTATTTTTTCCCTACCCGTGTGCAGTATTAGCTCAGGAAAACTTCACTCCTCCTTCTGAAGAGGAACTGAAAATACAAAAGATATGCCCAAAATAAGCGCTCTGATCCAGACTCAGATTACATGGCTGACAGTATTTCTAGAACAGGTTAAAGCCAAAAGGCTTGTAGTCAGCTATATGAAGTATCGTGAATAATCAAAGTAGTTACACTGGATAAAGTTGTCATTTGGTTGTAATTCAAATGCGTCCTTACCTGCCAAGTGGCTTAAATCATAACTTTAGCAGTCAGACACGCCCAGTTTGCAGCAGCAGAGCTCACAGTCACCGACAACTCGGGGGAAGGACAGCATCTGCTCTCCGTCGCTGACCTGGCTCAGAGCAGGACCCATCCTGCCTCCCGCAGCAGAGTGTAGCCACGCTGCCCGCACCCCTGGGGAACGGGTGGATGCAGGAGCAGCGAATGTCACGCGTGTGCCTGACCAGAGACCGAGTTGCCTGAGAAAACCATGAGAAACTGTAGTCTGGGGCAGATCTGCACCGCGTGGAGCAAAGCCTGGGGAGCGGGCAGTGGCTGTGGGGTCTGGAAGACCCTTCTCAAAAAGGAAAGTCTTCGCAGGTGGTAGCAAAGCTCTAGGCTGAAGCACGGGTGTTTCCTGCATGCCCAGTCATCAGAAGAAACAGCATTCGTTGGAGTACAGAAAGCTTAAGAGTCTGGGTCCTGGAGAAGGTAATCCTGGCAGAATGACTCCACGGGGTCGTGTAAGATTTGCAGAGGCAGGGACAAGCTGAAAGGCAGGTTTCTGGGTGGGAAGTGGTGAGCCTTTTTTTGCTGGTCCTGGTGTAGCTGACCTTCTGAGAGTGGGTGTGGAAATCATTCTGTGAACCAGTCTCTCAAGGATTTAAAAAGGGATGGATGGGGTGTGGGGAAAAAAAAAAAAAGAGGAGGATGATGGAGTCCAGGGCAGGCCTCTCTCCTGTGACGTTAGTTAGCACGTGAAGCTCAGGATGCACTTCTGGTAGTTACAGTTCTTATCCTCTGAAAGAAAACCGTAACAGGGAAACAAAGCAAAGCTCAGCACAGCTGGCGAGATGATTTTGCACAATAGGAATAGGACGAGGAAGCAGGGAGGGGACGTTGCCCGTTACAAGTAATGGTATTACAAGTGACTATGTCCCGTATCTTGCAATCAGCAGCACTTACACAAAAGCTGACGTAGAAGAAAATCAGGCCGTGTGTTATTGCATTGGGCAGGGTGACCGGCAGCGTGGTCAGACAGGTAGGCTGCTCTCTGTCAGTATGGATGGGGTCTGCAGCGAGCAGGTTAGGAGCTCCAGCGCTGGAGACAAAGCCTGAGGCCAGGGTGGGCCTTCGCTGCGATTCTTGCCGCTGCTGGAAGCAGAACAAACGGTGGAAGGACTGGTTGGAGGAACAGAATGGAGCTGGTTCTGGAGACAATTATGATCTCTCCCACAGTCTTGTTCGATTTGGCACTAAAGAGGTTGCTACGCTTAACTGGGGAAACGGAAATCTTCCCCCCAGGATTTTCAGAGCAAGTCCCTCAGTGCTGGTGCACGTCTCAGCCTTGTTTATGGAACTTATATTAGTAGCTACCTTTAATAAGTAGCAATAGTCTTCTATTATTGGGTAAAGATCTTTAGAGGGAAGTAAATAAAAAAAGAAAAAAATTGTTTCTTTAGGAATTGAGATAATTTAATCAAAACTTTCTTCTTTTTTTGTTGAAGGGATGAGCAATTCAGATGTGATGGTTGCTCTTCAGCGCGGGTACCGAATGCCACGCATGGAAACCTGTCCAGCTGAGCTTTATGATATCATGAAAACATGCTGGAAAGATAAAGCAGAAGAGAGACCAACATTCGATTATCTACAGAGCGTGCTTGATGACTTCTATACAGCAACAGAAGGGCAGTATCAACAACAGCCATAGAACAAAGAACACTTTTTCTATTGACGTGGATCATTGGCACAGACTATTACTTGGACAGACTGCTCAAGCCAATTACTTCATGAGTTTGGATGTCTTAACTGAGTGTGGAAGCTGAAAAGCTGAAGGAAAGAGTAATTCTGCAGAGAAATAATAATGTTTTTATTTGGTTGAAACAGTTCCTCTAAAGCTTGAAGTTCTCCTTAAATGCTCTGTGTTCTCCATCTGCAGAAACATCCCAAAGCTAGCGGGCTTTTTGGGGTGGGGAGGGAGAAGGAAGGAAAGAGATCTTGCACTGGTACAGTTTGCCAACGCCTTCTTAGGATCTAAGTCATGCAATGCATTACAAGGAGACCTTTATAAAAGGGACGAGAAGGTGCATGAACAGCTGTTTTCAAAAGTCATGAAGGAGAACTTACCAATTTAAGACATGAGGATGTTCTTAAATCATCTTTTTTGAAATACAGCGTATTGTGAAAATTATTCTTATATCTTTGTTATTTCACATGAGTATCTGGAGTACTGTTCCCTCTTGAAAGACTTTCTAAACGGTGTCATGGTTGTCTTTAAGGAAGGGTTATATATGTAATTCTTTACACTGAAGATGATTCCATTTTACTGATGTACTACTCATACTAAATTTAAAATCCTTTTCAGAGCATTGCACAGCCGTCACAGATGCAGAAGTGCTCTGTGACTGCAGATGACGCCAGGAGCGGCAGCACACCTAGCTCTGTGTTCAACCTTCCGTTTCCCACAGGCCAAAGTCATCACCTGAAGTCCATGGGAAAGCACGGGATTTGGAAGGAAGTCAATACTTTCATTGCAGTTGCCAAGACTGTTACCAGTGAAAATATTTTAATCCTAATTTTTAACTCTCTGTGATTATTCAAGAATATTCCTTATATTTTTTGCTGCTTTAATCAACTAACCTCAAATCTGTTTTAAAGCTAAAACTAGCTCTAGCACTATCAAACACAATTTGTGGCAATATGCAATAGGATATCAAGTTACATTGCAGTAACACTATAGGTTTATCGCTCGGTATATAAATCTAATTCATAAAAGCGAATGCAGTTTGCTAAGCCCTACGTATTGAATTATTCTATCAATCAAATTACTTACCAAAACAGCTGAGCTAGTGCAATTGCAATGTAACTACAGCATAGATGAGTTTGTTTTGTTTTTTTCAAAGTGCCACTGGTTCTTACAACTGAAACCCAGTACATCTTTGCCCCCCCAGCCCAATTATTTAGGCAAATGGTACTCTGCAGAAGCTTAAAACCCGTTTGATAAAGCTTCAGCATGCCTGCAGTTGGAAGTTCAGCAGCATAAATATTAATTGCTTTTCTTTTCCATTGGCTTCCTTCAGTCAAACTGTGCAGTTTAAGCAGTTAAATATGTAAATAGTTTCTGTTGAATGGTAATTTTTAATTTTAATAAACACTTAATCTGAAGCAAGTTGTATGGCAGTAACTTGAGACAAAACAAATGGCTGATGTTCTATCCAGAGTGGTAGTTCCATGTGGAACAGGGGAACATCTGTTTATCACCAGGAACAAGATTAATGGATTCTGCTTTCCTTGCACCCATTCAACTTTGAGAAGGTGAAAAGGACCAAACCAGCCCTTTCTGTGGCCCTGTTAGGGTTTCTTTTCAGTCTGGAGGGCAGGAAGAGAAGTCGTCGGTCTTCAGCTGTCCTTTGAAACAGCTTCTCAAAAATCATTAATGTAATAGCATCACAGTCTGTTGCAACTCTTTGGAAAACATTACAGTCAGTACTTCGCTACAGGCTTCATTTTATTTTAAGGAAAAAAAAGCAAGCTTAAGATAATGTAACCTTGTCTTTCAAACCACTTCCTGTAGCCAACCAAAGAGCTCTGGGAAGTAGGAGGGAACATGGAAACAGCAGTTGCTCAGGGAGTAAGAGGTTATGGTTAGTGTTACATACACTTGCTAACATACGCTCTCAGACAAGTGACAGACTACCACGGTGTAGCACTACATCCCTGGAAATGGTATCATAGAAGATTCCTAGCATTAGCCTGTTCTGATGATTTTTTAACTTGTTTGAATATTCCTATTCTTACGTACAAATTGCTCTAACAGCTTCTTATTCGAGGGATCAACACTCAGTGTATTGTGTCACTACACCAAAATACTTTTTAATAGCTGGAATCGTTTCTGTGGGAGTAGAATAATATTTTAGACATTCCACCCTGGAGCGTTATAGGCCTTTAGAACTCCTGGAGCCAGATAACCTAAATTTGACAGAAATAGTTTGAAACAGCAGAACAGCAGTGGCTCAAGCGCTACCTCTCCAGCCCAGTTAAAGACACAGGAGTGTGATTATTTATCGCTGCATTTGCACAGCCTGACCCCGAAACTCAGACCTGGCAAGAAGAGTCACACCAGAGCAGGGCTGTTCTCAGCACCCCGCAGGAAGGCTGGGGTCACCACCTCTGGGCTCCACCGAGAGCCTGAGCTTCTTGCTCTCACCCGGGTCCCCTTCTACTGAGAAAGAGCATTACAGGGCCCGATCGGTTTACTTAGAGGTTCTGCCTT
Source organism: Cariama cristata (assembly GCF_000690535.1). Taxonomy (NCBI): domain Eukaryota; kingdom Metazoa; phylum Chordata; class Aves; order Cariamiformes; family Cariamidae; genus Cariama; species Cariama cristata. The sequence continues at coordinate 25,021 of NW_009604198.1, read as the reverse complement.
GTTCTAAAGCAATCCTCCAGCACTTACAGGCACGGTACTGTCACAGTAGTTATGGAAAAAAAAAACAACCCTCACTGACTGAAATGGCTCTGACAGAGCGCTATTTCAAATTTCATCATGCTCCAGTCTTGGAGAACTCCTTGAGTTACTGGACAGAGGTAAGGAATATAATCAGGGCTATGATTCTTAACTCAAGGGCATCATATGTCAGTCACTATGACCATTTGGCCTCTACGTTTATGATCTTTCCTTGTCTTCATTTCACTGATTTTCCTCACCTTTACAAAATGAACAGTCAGAGCTTAATTTAGCAATGGAAAATTTTATTATAAATAGAGTTTTCAACGTTTAATGCATATTCTTAGTGGAAATTCAAATGATATTAAAACAAGTTCCTTTACAAAGCCAAGTTAGTTGAAAAATAGCAAGGAGCCAGATAAGACCTCACTTTGTTGCCTCTTTTAGCAATTTGCTCAGTTTCTTCCCAAGACAGCAGTCTCCAGGTCAAAACCAGAATATTAACTGAAGACCCAAGCTATTTTAACTCCTGGAGATTAAGGTAACAAGCCATCTGATTTCTAGGAATCAACAATGAAATGAGAAACTTAATTTAAAAAGGTAACGAGCAGCAGACAAGGAACATCCCACTTTACATGAATCACACATTTATCAGTATAGAAGACCAAGTTACTGAAGAATTAAAATTATATATATGTATTTCTCAAATCACATCCCTATATCAACAGTAAAAGCACAAGTTTAGGTCTAAACTTACATAGCTCTAAATTCAACCCTAATTCAATTTAAAAAAGCTCTGTATTAAACATTTTTCTGTCAGTTAACAAGACAGTAAAGATGGTGTCCGAGTGAGAAAAAGCTACCAACAGTTTAAGTTTGATAAAGCAGCCCAGTAATTGCACACTTTGATTAATCAAATATTATTCTTTTGCTTCATGAGCCAACAGTACATGTTTTCTTGAAGAGGAGGAAGCATCTTCATACTTCCCCCAGCCTTTACCGAGAGGTGAACCAGCAGTGGCTGTTACTGTGGATTTCAGGTTAGCCAACAAACCTCTCCTGGGTTTTTGTCGTTTCGGTTCCTCTGTAGAGGAATGCTTTTTCTGTTCGTCGAGTTCTTTTTGCAGGGAAGACACTGTTTCTTCAAGCTCAAGAACACGTTTAGCCCAATTCTGAAGACTATTCATTTCTTGATCCTGTGAGGATAAGGCTGTGTTAGGTATGTGACCACTCTAAGGTCTTTTTCATGTAGTTAATTTTCTGTTTCAGATTATTTTACTACACCAGTAAACACCCTTGTCATTACTACGCCAAAGGGCTATTCAGTACCCATTTCTTCCGAATTACTTCTATGTAATTTAGAGAACAGCAAACTACAGGCCATCAGATCTAGTCAGAGACCAAATCTGACCAAGAAGCTGATGCTAAAATGCTTAGCCACACGATGCAAAGAATTGCTGCTGTTCTAGGAACCAAATAAAGAAAGCTTTCCTGTCTTGACCTGCAATTACTGAAAGCAAAACTGGCCAAATCAAAACTCTTATAATCGTAAGTCTGCTAACCGGGACTGCTTTGAGCAGGCAGAATACAGGGGCTTAAAGATGCTCTCTAATCCTTGTGGTTAACAGAAAGTCACCTTCCTACGACTTAGAACCAATTAAGAAACAAAGTCCGAGATGAATAATTTTCAGTCTCAGACTTAGACTAAAAAGCATGCACAAAGTAATTTAATGTTCCAAGAAAAACACCACTAAGTAGCCTTATACCTGCCTCGCTTCATTTGCGGAGTACAAATGAGGTATAGGTGCAAAGTGTCAAGAGTTCAAAATTTTCATTTTTTTTATTTAGGAATCTAGTTGATATCTGAGGTCAGATGCTGTCAAATTTATGAAGTCCCTGCTTCGGAAGGAAAGACTTTTGTATTTCAGGATGAAGTACTTTACCTGCCCATAGCTCTTACCCAGCTTGGCCGCCCCTGCAGGAGTGTCAGTATAGCTTTGCAGCCAGAGATCCTTAGGCCTTGTTGCACTAACATTTCTGCATTGACACCTTGCTTGCCCTCAGCAAAACACTTCACGACTAGAGTTCAGAGTAGTATTTTCTTCTCTTGACAATAATTTGTGGCGTCTTTAGATTTGTAGCAAGAGTTGTCAGCACAGAGTTACCCTATTGACAGAGTCTGTCACTTAAGTTGACGAATGAGTCTTGCTTTACAAGATACAAAGTCAAGGAGTGAAACACAAGGGCTCTGAGCTTGTAATTCAGGAAGTTAGGGACAGAAGAAATGCTAACATCAAAAGAAATTAATAAGACTGAACAGTATTTTTACACGTACAAAGATGCAGAAACATCCAGTACAAGTCTAGATACAAGCCGTATTAAAGTCACTTTTAAATTGTTGACAAACCTTGAGCACGATTGTACGCTTCAGCTGACTGTTCTCTTCCGCCATTTTTCTGTAGCCTTCAGTAGCTTCTAGCAGGGTTTCATTTAACTTCTGTATTTTAAACTTCAGGGATTTTATAAGCTGAAAATAAAACCCATACACACTGAAGTTCAAGACAGCATGTTTTACATTAATTTTGTGTATGACTAGAACTCATACAGACACCGTAAGCGTGTGATTAATACTGAACAGGGCAAACTGCAAGATGAAAGCAATGAAGATGAAGTCCGCTTCTCTCAACCTCCTATGTCCCAACCCGTCATTTCTGGTGATAAAATACAGCTGGCACATTCAAAGGCTATTGTGCTGAAGCTACTAGATTTACACAGACCTGTCAATCAAACAGCAGCACAGACTAAGCTACTTCTGGAACAGTCTGCTCCTTTTCAGCAGTGAAAAGAATGATCTCGTCTCATTAACACTAGTCATACGATGAATTGGAGCACAGCTACAACAGAAGACCTCACCTTTCTGACGGGAATCTTGATAGATTCATTCCTGAGAGGGAGAAGAAACTGAACCAGCAAAATTAATGTTGTATCATTAATTTACCTCTACAAGGTTGGAGGGAAAATATCTAGACTGCTAAAAAAAAACCATATCTTTTGCCCATGTTTAATGGCTGAACGTAGTGAATCACTCCTCATACATGCACAGATACGTGAGGCAAAGCAGAAGGGCACTGATGGAACCAACTGCTTTAAACTGCTCTCACTTCCGTTCTTGCCAGGCAGCAATCCCACCATTCTAACGCTTTCTAGCCACACAAAACCATCAATACTGGATCTCCGTATCAAGCACAAAAGCCAAACTTTCATCAAAATTTGAAATTTACATAGGAAATGGAAAATGATGTAGAGCTCTCAAGAACAGGAGTGGAAAACAAGTGCCAAGGCCATAACACAAGGCATTAAACTTGGCAAGGTAAGAGTTATTTTTGGAGGACACTTTCTCAATAGAAAGGGATTTAAGTTCACTTCCCATTTACATGGTTTATTAGAACCAGCTGGAACTATTTCTCCAACCCCTACTCCTATTTGGTATTAGTGAAAGGAGCAAGGCTTGTCTCTGCCCTCCTCCCCATCCTCTTTAAACATGGGAAACTAACTGCAGCCTTACAAGAAGTTCATTCAAGGCATAGACTAAAAATGCATACCTAAAAATAATTGTTTTCCAGAGCACAGCCTGAAGTTCATAATTTCCACCTCTACATGCTATTCAGAACACAGGGATCTTGTTTGTTTGAAGAACAGAGACATCACCCTTTCCTTAAGTTTAAGGGGATAGTGGAGTTCAGTACTCACAGAAAGGACTGGTTTAAGGCACTATTTTGGCTCTAGATCTAAACGGTTACCAGATTCTGTAACTGTTCCCCTGTGCACCAGCAGGAAGGAAAGCACTGAGGCCATGGCAGCAACATTTACAATAAATCCCAATATAAGGCCATATACTGCCCTACTTCCAGCTCGTATCCTGTTCACCCTGTGACTTGTCACAGTAGTAGATGTCCGTACAAACTACAGTAAAGCCAGAACACAGCCAATTTCTGGCAAAAGCCATCCACACTTGGGCGAGGGCTTTTTTTATAAACTTGACACCCATTTGCGGGAATCTTCATGCTTTTGTCTATAGTGCAGATCTTTAAGCATTGAACCACACCAGACATTAGGACCGTTATCCCCAGGTTTGTTAAATACTAAGCAAGAGCTACCTCTTCTTTCTCTTTGCATTGTTTCTGCAGTCCTTCATTGGCTCTCTTCGTCTTGTTCATAAGATCTACAGGAAAAAGAAAAGTTTTCTTGTTTATACACAATACCAAAAGTAAATTGAACTTTGAATATCCAGATTAGATTCCTACCTAGTTCCATGTTATTTTCAGCAGTCGGTGTATCTGAATTTGGATTTCCCAGAGCCAACAGCCTCCCTGACTGTTCATCAAGTTGCCTTTCCAATTGCAGTATTTTACTCTCTCTCTCCTGAAAAAAGAAGGGCATGTGGTAGGATTTGTCTAAATTTCTGCTTAACCTGATGCAGTTTTAAAATCACTTCACAGGTGGAAGTTGTGATGGTTGTGGTTGAGATATCACAGTAAGGAATGACACTTAGACCACAGGACCCTGTAGGAGAAAGTTACTTTACACCAGAGTCAGCTCTTCCAGTCTAAAGATTTCCAAACTGCCTTAAAAGTAACCATACGGCAGAAAGGAAATTTTCGTGCATCTATGTTAACCACTGTTGCCAGTTAGCTTGCTAAATAAGGAAGAACATATTTCATAGAACTAAATTTTAAATCTCAATCTCCTTTTCAGTACCTGTCAGATTGCTAGGGTTGTATTTCAGACTGAAGAATCAAACAAGTGTCACCAAGAAAAACGATTCATCTAATTCTGGTTCTCTGAAGCTGCCTGCTCAGATTTCATGTTGTGCTCTCCTTTCTCAATTAAGAATTTTACATCTTGGGGATTTCATCAGGTTTTTATCTGACTTGTTACTAAGACCATCTTGCTCTTTGAATCTTCCCTTACGCAGCCTTGTGGCCAGCCTAAGAGGCAGCTGTAAATACAGAGAGCACTACTCAAACTCTTTTCCTCCACCCCAACACGGTGTATAGCTAGGGCTTAAGTGAACACAAAAACAAAGTCTAAGTGGGGAAAAAGGACAAGCGTGAAGGAGCTGGAAAACCAGAGGCCATTACACAATACAGTGTTGCCTGTCAGCACCTAAATGGAGAGCTGTAAAAGCAGAAGTGTTTATATATCGTGATCTACAACAGAAACCCGCTTCCCGTGTCTTGAAAGGAACCTGCCTACCAGTGGCATGAGACATCTTATCAGTTCCTGGGCAGGAGAGCACAGTGAGAAAGCACCTCTGGTGTACACCACGGCTGTTCTAGTCCTCTTCCAAAAAGGCTGAGACCCACAGGTCTCATCTGTTGCCTGCATGCACTTAGCCATCTATGCAGAGGCTAGAAGTAAAGACTGATAGAGTTGCACATGGCTCACGTGGTTCAGTTGCAAAAGGAATAGCAATTTACTGATGTCAACTCTGAGCAGTTCTAGGCGTAAGTACATTCAGGAGATTAAGTTCTCTCCTGCATAAAGTTTGATTTCTCATCACAGTTTCTTTTATCGCACAATCCTCCCCCTCCAGATCTTCAGAGCAGAAATCCATTATAATTAAAATAGCTACCCTGTACTAAATTCCTCCCCACCCTCTCAGACCAGCTTTTCCTCTACACCCCACAATCCCAAGGATCCCCACAAAGCCCGACTGCTGCATACACCACCCCTCTAGGTGTTCCAGACATTGCACTACAGAGATAAAGATGACTTGGATTTAATTGAACTGTGCCCTCAAAGATCAAGAAGTTTAGACACACACTACAGGTAGCATGAGACAGAAGACATCTCTATGCTTACGGTTAGCATTGGACACCAGAACAGCTAGGCTGAACTGCTAGTTATTTTGACTGTTCGGTGTTACATTTAGGATTCCTGAATGATTCTGTTAAGGAAAAGCAAAATCTACAGTTAAGAGGTTAGCACGCATTTTTTTAGCGGCAGTCGAGTCATACCTCAACTTTCTCTTGTTCAGCTAGAAATTCTTCTATGGGAACATAATGGTCTTCAATTTGTTCCATTGCGCACACATACGCATGTTTCTTGATGGCCTCCTTATACATTTCAAATTTGCTCTCCAGTTTTTCTTCATAACTGTCTTTCAGATCTTCCAAGCGGTTGCTGAGGAGAACATGTTAGTTTTATTTAATATATTAGCATTCCAGCTATCACAGTTTGACTACATGTGTTCAACTGGCAATATCAAAGTTATTCATCTAATCATAAATAGTGATATTAAGAGATCAAGGAGTACTTTTCTGCTTTTTATTCTCAATGATCCTACAGACTTGCACCAAAGTGTAACTTCTACTTGGCATATACAAAAAGAGCACTATAGAAGAAGATATGCGCTTAAGATCTGTCAAATAAAAGCTTTATTAGAAAAAATCCACCAGCATGTAGCAATAGATATGACTACATCTAATTAGACCTAATATTTGAAGTATGTTTCCTGGGGGTGTCTTTCACATTGGTCATTTGTTGTTTTGTTTTGTTTTTTCCTCATTAAAGATAAGGTAAAATGAATTTGGTATTTATTTCAATACATTAGACATTACTCTTGTCACAATTTTAAAAAATGCCCAGGCAGTGACACAGAACATCACCTCAACAGAGAAAAAGCATCACTGCTGTTTCATGTGTTTGGCCAGAGGCACCCAAACAATTTGAAAGTCAGAGCAGGTGTTAAACCATAGTGTGTTCAGCTGGCAACTTAACTTGGGGTTACTCTCTGTTAGCAATTCAAACAGCAGGAAACTGATTTCAAGAAGGCGGGAGTTAAGAGGAAGTGAATTCAGCTTGAGCAGTCTGGACACACTTGAAAAAATGCCCAAATTAGTAACATCAGTGCAGGCAGCCACAGACAGTAAGCTAACAGTGGCTCCTAAGTCATCCAGGAGCAAGAATCCAGGAGAGCTCAGAGATACAATTCAAACTACCTTAAGCACACGTGCATGCGTATTAGCACGATCAAATGCAAGTTTTGGAACAATCACAAGCCTCAGTGGGGTACCTGTAATAGTCTTTCACATTGGCTAAACACGAATAACAAGTCTGGACAATCTCCAGTAATTACAATTTAAACAGAGAAAAGTTCAACAGAAAGCAAAATTTCTTCTTCATTGCACATGGGAAGAGGCTGATCTGTACAAGTCTATTTTAATGTTCCTTCCTCCCTTTTCATCAGAAGCTTTGCAACTGTCCAGCTTTAACTTCTCTAAATAACATGAGTATGCATGTCTTGCATATACATACATATATACACATACGTATGTATATACATATATAAGTGTATGCATTTATATACGTGGAATCCTTTCAGTCTTGAAGAGGGCTGCGATATTACTTGCCTCCAGGCTTCCTCTGTTTCCAGCAGCTGTCGGAACATTGCTTCTGCCATCTCTCTACGTATCTTCACCTCCAGGAGGAGTTTGCTTTGCCTTTCTGCAACTAGCTTCTCCTTTAGGTTCTCTGTAGTTTTCAAGAGATCCTAAATTTAACGTATTTCAGGTCAGAAAACAAGCTAGAAACACATATTGATATGCATGTCAAATGAAATATTCATACAGACAGCCATCCACAGGGTGCATTTCTACAAGCCTGCATTTCCAAGGGGGCTGCACCAAAGGTTAAATATTTTCAAACATGAATTTCTACTGCAAAGACAACCTTCCTCCATCTTGATGGCTTCTGCCATCAAATAGTTTATTACTGTTTGGGCATTTAAATATTAATTTATACAACCATTTAGCATAAAGCCTACTTGATTTTTAGTTTATTGCTATTAGATTGTATATCTTTGTTTTTAAAATACTGCATCTGAACTTGTTCCTCCTGTTCCCAAAAGAGCACAAACGACTAAACGTTGTTTCAAACATACATACTGCTTCTTTATTCTTCCCGTTGAACAATCAGTTGAATTCCAAATTTAGCACTTGACCTAACTAGAAAGCCGCAGGCAGCCTTCCACAACTACACTTTTTTCTTCAGAACTAGACCACTTTAAGTCTAGGTCTGCCTGACACTGAGCAGAAGCTTACAGTTCTCATCTGATACAGCTTCCAGCACAACTCTTAATGGTAAAAGGTTTAACACGAGAACTAAGAGCATGTCTCCACCTCATGACTGTGGTAGGACTGAGAGAACCGAGATGTCTCTACCTCATGACTCAGAATGGTGATGTCCACTTCCTCTTCTGCAGAGGTTTCAGTACTGTCAGGAAAGTCATCTACAGATGTGTTCGCATCGAAGTGCATGATAGGTTTGCCTCCAACTAGCTTGGGTGGAAAACAGCCAAAACTTCTGGGTAGGATTGTCTGGATTACCTGGAAAATCCAGGAGTTGAATGCACTGATTTACCAACGCTGTCAATATTGCAGATATCAGAATACTAGGGAGAAGTGGCATGAATGCATTGTTGTATTTACACTATATTTAACAAGCACAAGAACATTAACAAAGTATTCCGTGTCTTTCAGCACATAAAACCATCTATCGATACAAATATAAGACTTTAACAAATTGACAATGGGAAAGATTATCTAACAAACTTCGTATTCTTGTCTAGAAAGATGTTTTTTCTCCCCTTATAATAGAAGGTTTTAGTGTAGTTTCCTGGAAAGTTAATGAAAAGCAGCAGATCCTCAAAACATTTGCTCCTTCCTGAAATACTGCAGCCAGAATTCAGCAATTTGTGCTAGTTACGTAAAGATTTTAAGTATGTATGTCATAGGACAACATATCAGAGAAGCTTGTCTCCTCAGTGCACATTTATCTCTTGATGAATGTTGCAGCTGAAGAGAATTAGAAAAATCTTTCTCTGAGATCATATTAGACTTGCTGTTACAGACTTGGAACATGTCAGAACTAATCCGTGGTTCCAGACTAGAAAAGGACTTTATTTCTGCCATGAAACCCAGCATAGCCCACCATCCCACTCCCTGCAAGCAGCCACTTCCAGGGAAGCTGAATGAACTTAAGACCAAATATCAGCCCCAAGTCTTCAATTTAATGGGAGGCTGACAAGCAGAGCCAGCAAAAAAAGCATGAAAGCATGTAGATTTAGCAGAGCGGAGTTTGCCTTCAGAGGAAAGGAGCACACTACCTTGAAGCATTAACTTACCAATAAAATGTCTTCCCTTTTTGTTTGTTATTAACTACTCGCACTTAGCCAAACAGGAGCAATGAAGGCAGTATCTCATTTAAACTACCAAATAAGAAAAAGGCTGCTGCTTTTACTACCACCACTAGCTGCCCAAGAAATTTTGGACAATTGTCATCTTGTGCAACAGATACTAAACTGTACACAGGTTAAACAATTCATCAAAAGCTTGAATTGAAATCTTGCATTTGCTCAGATATACCGTATAACTAGTCATATCTGACAGTGGCCCGACTACTTTTTACACAGAATGTTGGTGGTGTAGAACTGAACAAGCCAGACAGCTGTAGCCATCTTAACTTCTTACCACAAATAGGTCTGGGGATGGACAAGGCTACTAGCAGCCTTTTAGAGGGAAGCCATACACAGAAGAATATGATACATCAGAAGTCCAAAGCACGCTCATGCCCATACAACCTGATCATTTCACAAACCAATAGTAACAAAGAATGCAGAATAGCAGAGAAAGTAGGTGAACTCTTACCTGCTTGGCTAAAGCTGAAAATTTCATTACATGTAGTGTTTCATCATAGGTGGAAGCATGCTGATTAATATTTACAATCATACAAGCTTTGCCTTTTCCACAAAAGAATGGCTGAAACAGACGAGTCAATTTGCTCTCTCTGAATGGAATATAGCTTGGCTTCATCCTCATGGAGAAAAGAATAATAAAATTGTGAAACAAAAAATAACTTGTAAAATTATGTGATACTATAACTTAGCTTAATTCTGTTTCTCTCTTTCAGGAAACAGATCCAGTAGGATGCTCATATTTAAGCCTAAGGTCTTTCACATCAAAAAGCAAGGTCTTTCCTGGATCTCACAAGCTCTTCAACAAACTGAACTATTTAAAATTAAGAATAGTATAGTGCCTGCATCACAGTTCTCTAGTGTTACAAAGCAGATACAGGGCATCTGTCAGCTGTCTGATGAATCTACCTGTATAATTTGGAAGTGGGAGGGAAGAGGACAAAACAGGAGCTCTGTACACAAAGTGTATTGCTCATACACACACACGCTAAAAAAAGCTGGGTAGTTTGCTGCTAATTGCCCTTTTTTATTCTCCACAAACAGAGAAAGAATTTTTAGAGAGTTTTACAGAAAGAATGTTCAGGTATCCCAGTGACATCTGTAATAAAGAAGGCTTACAAGATTTTGTAGAATTCCATTTTCCTCTGACCATGTGAACCCCCCTAAAAAAAGCTGGGTAGTTTGCTGCTAATTGCCCTTTTTTATTCTCCACAAACAGAGAAAGAATTTTTAGAGAGTTTTACAGAAAGAATGTTCAGGTATCCCAGTGACATCTGTAATAAAGAAGGCTTACAAGATTTGTAGAACCATTTTCCTCTGACCAAATGAACCCCCCGCAGAAACATAAAGGGATGCTTAGGGTTTCAACCCAAAACTCGGCATGTTGTTTACAACTTGTCACTTACTTTGGATTTTGATTTTGCTTCAATGCTGCAATGCATTTTCCAAGGATATGAAGAGAATTATTAATATTCCCTGCTTCTTTTAGTCTATCTCCAAAGGCTTGTGTTTTATTACACCTCTCTGATCCAGCCAAGTCACAGAAAGACAACCTGCAGGAAAGTTACCCACAACACACAAACTTGTTTCTAAACAATATGAAAATAGAACTACATGTCTTTTTATTTCTTTGTGTCTAAAGAGTAAATGAATGACTCATTTCAGTCTACGTAGATCACAGAATAAGCTGTACTTTAATGTGGACATTTTTTCCAGGAGGCACTACACAAGGTATTTAGGGTAACAGCATTAACCTATCTATCTTCCCACTGTATATAAAGATACTTGTTCAAGATTGCTGCTCCTAAGATAGTCTATTTAGCACATTCAAAGAAGTCTGCTTGTAACATTCATCTAAAACCTTATACGCATTCTTACATAAAGAATTCAGTTTAGGAACCCAAATTTCATTGCAATCCTAAAGGACTTCCAGACAAGAGGAATTTCTGAAATGGTTTTGCATAGCGGGGCTATACTACAGAAGCACTTTGACAGTCACCTTCCCCAGTGCCAGCACCGAGAGGGCTGCAGGAGAGCAGTGTGCTTCAACACCCTGCAGTCTGCCTCTCTTGGCTACAGAACCAGTTGTTCACTGCTGCAAAGAAGAGGCTAGAAGTCCTTCCCAGATCACCTTAGAGCTCTTTGTTTGGCTATAGCAATTGTGTGCTACTAAACTCAGGCCACTGAATTGTCCCTCATGGTACAATAGGTTAGTCAGAGGCAATTATCCTGGATAATCAAAGGAATTTCATCACTTTTACTTTATATTAAGCAAGCCCTTGAAATACAGGAAGCTCTGGAAGTTAGGTAATTTATATAACCAAACTATTACTCACTTACACATACATTTATTTACATAAAATAGCACCTTTGTAAGATCATAGCCCTTCACACAGCTGAAATAAGTACATACTAATACTATACATATTATTAAGGCACATATTTCAACTGTGTGAAATGCTATGATTATTATCCTTTTCAGGACAAGATGAAGAGCTTTTTTCTTCCTTAAGCAACACACAAACTCTGTCATTCACCTAACAGCTGCTGCAAGCTTTGCCAGGGGAATACACCAAGCCAGGGAACAGCAAGGAATACAGATGCAGTCACTTCCTCAAGTTATCTTTCCTTAGTGTTTATCACTGTAACGTCTGACATTAAAAGGTGTTATCTCACCGTGAGGTATATTTATTACCACCTCTGCTCAGCAGAGACAAGAGAGAAATCAGTAGGAGCTAGGACTGATCTAAAACACTGTTACAGGTTGTTCTCATTTTTCCATATCAAGCTAAAAGGACAATTAATCAGGGAAAAAAAAAGCCATCTAAATGGCTTCAAGTCAAAAGATTAAAGGTGTTATCTCACTGTGAGGTATATTTATTACCACCTCTGCTCAGCAGAGACAAGAGAGAAATCAGTAGGAGCTAGGACTGATCTAAAACACTGTTACAGGTTGTTCTCATTTTTCCATATCAAGCTAAAAGGACAATTAATCAGGAAAAAAAGCCATCTAAATGGCTTCAAGCCAAAAGATTAGGCCACCTCCTCTAAGGCACAAAAGAACAGAGAGGTGTAGGGACTTAGCACTGCTCTCACAGGGTGCACCTACATTAGCTTTTTCAATTAGGAGAACAGTTTTTAAGCAAATCACTTGACGATTTCCTCTTACTGCAGCTTGTACCGTGGAGCAGACCCCAGACCATGTCACCTGCATTCTTTTTGGATGATAGACTTGAATTTGCATTCCAGGAGCACATCAAATATGCTGCCACAAACATTCAACCCATGAACTCTGGTCTGGTCCCAAAGTAGGAAGATACACTGGCAGAGCTTGCACCTTGGGCCTTCAGCACAAACTGCTGCACTCCAACTTCATAGATCAGCTTCCATCAGCCAGCCAACTGAATTCTGCTTACCAGAATACGTAGTGTGGTATTGCACAGTACTCCTCTGTCCCCACCTGCCCATTAGGTAAGACAATATACATCTATTTCCCTCCATTTATGTACTACTGACAGAGTTTCAACAGGTTCCTTCAGCCAAACCTTAAAAGAATAGAAGAGACAGGGAAACATTTCTATGCCTGTCCCCATCAGGTTTCCAGTAAGTTTTATGCAGCCAACGGAGTTCTGATTTCCTTCTCAGCTCTCAGATGATTTGTTTAATAAAAGAAAGTTCACCAGTTTAGCATGCTTACACCTTATCAACTTTTCTAAAATATTTAGATTCTGAAACACATCTGAAACATTCACTTACTCTGAAACTCCAAGAACACGTGGCTGATGCTCATCAGTTAGCTTTAGTAGCCTGATTGAAAATATACTGTGACTGGAATGGAAAGAAGTCTTTTTTAATAACCACAATTATGAAAATTAAGCAGTCACTGAAGCAAAGTAAAATTTGTATGCTACAAAAGTTCAGTGCTGAAGAACAAACAAGAATTAACTCACTAATTTACATTAGTTACCTTCGCAATGCATTCATTCAGCAGCAAAAAAGCAGCAATAAAAGTTGTATTTTGTGACTTTCCATTTCTTTTAATACAGGAAAGGGAAAAATACCACATGAAGCCTACAAGCTGTCTTGGAGAAAAAACAAACTGGTTCACTTAAGTCAACTGATCAGAAGATGAGTACTTAGGTAGCCACTTTGTATACAAAGTTTAGGCAGTATCTGAACTCAGTAAATCTGAAGAATTAACTTCTTAGAAATAAATAGGCATGAGGGAAGGGGAATAAGTTAAGGTTTGACAGTCCTGTAATTTTGCCTACTTCAACATACACAGTTATTTGTTCAGTTTTGAAAATATTCTGTTTTCTAGAAAGCTGAATTTGTAACACTTGAAAATCCAGTTATTCTGTTTCAGACATCAAGCTACAAAGGCAGTGGACATACTGTCTGAAACCAAAGAGAAAAATCGCAGAACCAGAAGTGCCCTGTCCCCAGTTTATCCAGTAAATCAGGAAGCACAGAAGACAAACTTCTCTAGTATATATTTGAAGCAGTGCTTTACTCCTCAGCACCAACCCACAATTTAAGAATGAAGTTTCTAAAAAAAACACACACACAAAACCAAACAAAACCACAATTTAGAAACAAGCTAGGTGAAAGTCAGCATATTCACTAGACAAAAAAAGAGGACATTCTAGGCACAAAACTCCACCAGAAAAAGCACACAATTCTTTTCTGCGCTACTTTGGGCTTGAGTGAAATTCAGGTAGAATCGTAGCAAGAAATATAATGCCAGCTTTCTTTAGCCAATACAGAACAGCATAATTCTGCTTTTTAGAGAAAAAGCAGGCTTAGTAACACTATGATTATATTAACCAAGTATACAATATGTCCCTTCCACACTTAAAGGACAAATTAGTAAGAGGACATTAAAATCAAGTAAGAAGGCATTTTCAACAGAAAGTATAGCACCACCTCTATTTCCTCCCATTCCATCAAGCCAGATTCTCCCTGATCCCTCTCCAGAGCTGGGTAAGAACTAGGAGCTTAATTCCTAAGCTACCGAGTAAGCTCAGCTAGAACACACCAATCTAAAAGCATCTAGATAATCTAGCAGCCCTGCAAGGTACTGCATGACTCGCTGCTTCCTAGATCTCCTACTGACAGGGTCCAGGTTTCCAAGAATTATCCTGCCAGTGATGAAGAATTATCCAGCTTTTCCTTCAACATCGCCACACAGCCATTCCCACTCAGCACCGTTAGCATTTGCCAAGATGTACAGCCCTGTTGGCACTCAAAAATGAATGTGATTGGATCTTTTTGGTTATCCAGCGCCATGAATAGCAACTCAAGTCCAGCTACTATTAAAGGCATAGGGCCTCTCCTAGCTTTCTTCCAGAAAGAATTTCATAATAAAACCAGAATAATCAAGGAAAGTCTTAAACTATTACTAAAGAGTGGTTCATCTCAAATATATTCTAAGTCTCCTCCTCCCTTCCCCTCCTCCCTCTCCTTAAAAGAAAAGGGACAGAGTATGCTTATAATTACAGGAACAAACCTCCTACTTGATTGCTCATTCATTCTAGTACAAGCAAAGCTTCGGTTCTTGTTTCCTATTTTTAGTATTTTGCAGGCTTCTTCAGTGCTCTGAATGTTAATCCACTTTAAGTCTGTGAAAAGAGACCTTTTACATACAATTCTGATCAAAGAAATTCTGTGAAACTGCTGGGGTCATAAACCAGAATTATTACCTTTAATATATGAATTTCCTCCTTGATCCTCACAAATTCTTAAGACTCTGCGCTTCTGAGTTTTTGATGTAGATAAGACATTTAATAGGTCATACACATATTCATTATAAATTTCACAAAAGGAAATCCACACAGATGCTTGCGTTCTTTGGTGTATATTAGTCCTATATATGTCAAGTGGAACAAAATTCTTCTCTGCTAACCCAAAACAGAGAAAGAGTTCAATGATCAAACAACTCATTGATCAATTTTAATTACAGTATATCAAACGTTCTAAAAGGAGGAGGCTTGTATATATCTGTGTTGTACAATCAGATACACAGTCCCGCATAACTTTGAGTTTACCCAAGAACGTTCAAACTTCTCGGCAGTCACCTGTAACCAGAATATGTTCCAGTTCTAACCTATTGCCCCCTCTACCACAAGCTTCCAGCAGTTTATACATTTGCTTTGTAGAACTAAGCCTCCCTCTTCCCCCAAAAGAAGTAAAGCTATCAAAATATTTTTACATAGTTACTCTTTCTCCAGAGCTGAGCCATTAGCATTTGGTTAAAAACTATATATATTTACTTTGTAGTACAGTATAGAGGTTTTATAAATCCATCAATAGTTAACAATTTTAAAAAAAGTAAAAATTTAGGAATATTTTTCCCCACAAAATTTTTCCACTTTATTTTACCTAGTGAATCAGAAGGAAGACTTTTTGAAGTACAGTTGGAAGAATCTGACGTCACATCGCACATATTTGTCACAGTATCTGAGATGCTTTCTGTCTCCTTAAGAAAGTAAGAGACCGTTACATCCACATGAAAAGACTGAGAACAGCAGAAGTTAAAAATTACAGTAATTCCAGTACTTAAGATTTAAATTTTGAAGTAGTATTAACTGTTAAGTCACCTTTACTTTGGCTGCAGATTATATGTTTTGAACAATACTGAACTAAAAATCAGTAAATGCTCTTTCCTTCACAAGAATCACTGCGCTCTGCTACTCTCAGCAATCCGTTTTGGAGGTCAATTGCTGCTAACACAGGAGACTGACTTTACAGTTCTGGGGGAAGGAAGATCCTCTGTCAGGCTGCGACAGCCCAGAATGCCTTTATGAACTATCGGACAACTCTGAACAGTACTCCAGTCAACCAAAAGAACTGGAGGAGGAAGTTTTTTTCAGGGGCAGATGGCAGGGTGCTGGCAAAACTACGGCAGCAGAGATTCCTAATTTGCTTGCTCGTTGCAAATCACTTTTGCAAATGACAGGCTTGTACCAGGTCTGCGAGAGTATGAGTCAAACCTACTTTAAGACCTCAGAGTGAAATGATAGGTTCATAAAGGACTTAAAGATCTGATAAACCAACAGACTATGTCTGTTTAATTCAGACTGAATTAAAAGGCCATTAAAAATCCCGTATAGATAACAGCACAGTTTAAGTACACACATTTGCTGAATTTCTTTACATCAACAAAATTATTTTAAAACCTGCCAAGACTTACCAAAGCATAGGCTTCAAATTACCCCTAGGAAAACGAGTGTAACGAAGTAGCAACTCCCACTATTCAGAGATTCCAACATCTCCACATACTACCTCCCTCCCCATGTTTTACACACTGATCAAGTTTTCATTAGGACATTCACCCTGATGTCCCAAAACTCAATCCTGATAGAGGGTCATCCTACAGTAGGAGATAGGAACGCATTCCAAGTAGTAAACCTTAATGCTCTAGCTGTTCGAATGCAGTGCCAAGTTCATTATGGATTATCTACCGATGCCTATGTTACTCACTTGTTATATCCAAAAGGGAATTTTCACAAACAGAAAAGTATGAAGCCATACTTTCCGATCTTCCATTTTAGAGGTAAATAGCATATGATTTCACTGTCGTTTATTTTATAAGTGACCATTTTGCAAAGACTGCACTGTCTATACGTTCATGTTTCTTGAAGAGTTACAAGTATAACCACAAGCACAGATTCTATTCATTCTGTTTGTGAAGCTCAAAGCAGAATTCCAAAGCAGGGTATGGGACTGACAGGCATGGCATATCTGTGGATGTCAATTGTAATGGGATGTAAAAAACCCAGTACCGCAGTACTTGTGCACGTAGTAGTTTTTTTGTAAAGGTATTTCACCAAAACTGAGTTAGCTCTGTTGCTAGACTGTTCTTTGAATCATAAGACCAAATACAGAAAAGAGCATGAAAATGACTGCCTGAAAACAAGTGGGAACAGGAACTGACATTGTTTGCCAGCGACAGAAGCTGACATTTAATAGCAAATACAAGGACAGGCAGGAATAGGAATGCAAGTAAAGCAGTTTTTAATCCACTAAAAGGCAGTATTTAATCCCATGAATAGAACAAGTAAAGGGAAGGAAAGAGAGGGTATGAACCATGCTAAGCAAGAGTTTTTGCAGCAGTACTGTATAGAGAACATAAACAGTAGAACATTAAATAAAAGGGTATTGCAGTAACTCAGAGCAGTTTAAACTGAGACAATGAAAGAACAGCAAGCTCTTTCTGCGTGACATGTAAACTGAGCCTGGGAAAAGGGCCTACAGAAATCCATGTAAACCAAAACCAAGCCCACCAAACCGTATCTGCTCTCCGATTACAAGCTTGAGTGAGCATCCGAACAGGGATGCTATTCATTCACAAGCTATCAAGAAGGACGGCTTCAGTACTGGGGACAGCTGAGCCATCACTGTGGAAGCATTGTAACACATAAGCAAGGTCTTGTCATGCATTATTTTCTAGATGCATTTTTATTTTTCCTTCCTGATGGTGGAGTCTTGCTTGCTTTTCAATGTAGTGCATCAGCACCTAGATCACCCTCTGCGACATCCAGTAACTAAACGATTAATAAAGTCAGACTGTGATTTAACAGAAAGGAACATCTGTAAAGGAGAGAGTTATCTTCAAAATAAGATATTTGACCTCCTGATCTAGACCTGGAGCTCCTGCTTGCTCCTTCTTGCAAGCTTAAGGGTTCCATAAAGTTTTTAAAAATATTTACCTACTATCCTCCTAACCCTGTCAATTTTTCTTTTAGACTCCCACCCCCCGCACATGCATATACACACACAATGTGAGTGAGCTTTTAAAACACTCTCAAAATAAATATGCAATCTTTAGCATCTTTTAGATTTTCACCTGAGATCTTTCCTCAAAAGTTAACCAGACTCACACTAAACAAAGTTTGGTTCACAGAGTTTAAATTAAGCAATAGAATTTAGAGTGGAACTTTACATATGAATTTGATTCACAGAAGGATATTCTTTCAGAGCTGACGGGAGTACTTTAACAACATTGGTATTAAAGAACACAGAAAAAAGAAAATCCAGTCAATCATTACTTCTATATTTCCCAGAATTCATTCACAGTCGCTTTGAATGATAATCAGCTGAGCCTACTGCATTTTGGGATTAAATGCACAGAATCACAGATCAGGTAAAAATGATCTGAACAAAAGGGAAAAAAAAGGCAGACATCTTGTGTTGCAAACCTGCCAATCTGCAACTAGGCTTAGAGGTACAGAACAGTCACACACACAAGGGTGCCCATTTCTTACACTGGAAACAGAAAAAAACAGATAATGAGAACAGGAAGCTGCCACAGTAAAGACCCCTCTATTCTACCTGCAATCTTCAGAGACCAGAGTTAAAGATATATACAACCCTCTAAAGTAGGCTGTAATCCTTTTAGGATATTCATTTTGTGGCATCTCATTTCACTTGCTGTATCAGAGAAGTTTCTGCATGAAGTTACATAAATCATAGGTTTACAAAATTTTTAGTCTGCCTTGAGACTGTCTTCCACCAAAAGGGACTCTTCTGGTTTCTTCGCTGCCCCTGCTAAGACATTGCTATCATCTCTCCTGAGCCAATACCGGAATTTGAGCAACTGCCCTGACACTCAGCCTGGCAACCTGACCCAAAAGAAGATTCACTTAACAAGAAGGAGGTTTTAGATAGGTCAGGTCTTAGACTTTTCAAGGGCTAATGTCACCACAGAGTCAGAACTGCTCCTCTACAGAAATCCAGGCTTTGGCTTTGCAATGCTTTTTGGTTTGAACTGTGTGCTGACTGCTGAAGAAAGTTTCTCCAGTTCACTCTGAGCAACAAACCAGCCAACTGCCTTATTATGCCAAGGTTCACCAAGTGTTCATACTGTAGATTTAGATAACTCTAAAGAATCAACAGTGAAATAGAGATTTTATTAAAAGATAGTCTGTTAGACAGGAAGCTTTTAAGAAGCTTGATTCAGTACCAAGAAAGTATTTGGTCACTGACCTCTTTCAGTGATGCAAGAATAGCAGTTTTTATGGCTTCTTCTTGCTTAACTTGTGCATCTTCTAGTTTCTTAACATCATTGCTCAAATATGGTTTGAACTTCATCTTCAGGTAATGTCTTCCCCTTATGTGGCTAAAAATCACATCAAGTGAGCGAGGTAAAATACCAAAATCTTTTGAAGTCCCTTAAAAAATAACAAAAGATAAAATGTAGACATTCATATAAACCTTCTCATTGGATTTTGACTTGGTTGTTATACAAGTTTTTCAGCAAACATTTTATACCTTGGATAGTGAATGTCTTGCCTGCATTTGTAACCCCATAAGTAAACACCAGCCCGTTCACTCCATTAACGTACGCTCTTACTATCTCTTTCATTGAGCCTTCAAAAAATTCATTCTGAGTAGTTTCTGGTCCAAAGACCTTGGAGAAGGAGAAAGAAAAAAAGAGGGGAAAAAAAGAGTGATAAATGGCACAAAGAAGTTTAATATATCAAAATATTAAGCACTGATTAATAGTGACTAGTTTTTCAGAGCAAGCTGAGTAGGAGATACCAGCTTAGTTTTCAGTCTTGCCTGAACCCTTTCTGATTCAACATTTTCTGTTGGGTTCTCATAGGATGATTCCTTAATTCTGAGAGGCACTCAGGCTTGCACTTAGGAGTAGGAAAACATTCAAAAATAAAATAAACTGCTCAGAATGCTACTGAGCACATACTCTTTACTGGATACTTTCAAGAACTCTGCTACTGATGCACAACTCCCTCCTCACTCTGCACCAGCCACCCACAATTGAGATCAGCATTACAGTGCTTTAAATCACTCAGTGCCTGGTGCTGTTTATCTTTTGATACTGTAAGAACAGAATTTCTTGCAGTAGGTAACAGACTTAAGAAATTTACTTTCCATATAGAAGGTTTAAGCAGTTAGGCTGCTATTCTTTCATTTGAAAGTGCCTAAACACATGCTCACGTAAGTCCCTTTAAATGTGCGATTTCCTGTAACACTTCCCAGATGAGGGCATCTGCAGGAACAGCAGAACCACAGAAAGTTTGTTCCTACACGAAGCTTCTTTAGCATCTACTCAAAGAAAACATAGCTGCCAAAGAAGCTTCCTCATCTCATCTAACAGGCACTTCCATTGTAATACAGCTGTCTTGACAGCCTAACAGTAAATAATAAGCAGTCCGGGTTTTTTTAAGGCAAGTACCACCATATGTAATTCAAAGAAGGGGGAAAAAAAAATAAAAATCACATTGCATCATATAGTAGAAAATTCAATTTTTATTTTAGTGGAAAAAACCAAACTACAACTAAAAATTAGAAAAAAGTTTGCCCACCTGAGAAAAGGTGAACCTGTGCACAGAATGACCAATCCCTCTTTCACTGTTTTTCATGGCAGAAGACTCTTTGGGTGCATTAAGAACTACGGTCTGGGGATCTTCGATAGTTACACAGCCCTTAAAAAACAAGACAAGGTAAACCAAAACACCACGCAAAATTATTTAGGAAGAAAGCTATCTGGGGAAAAAAAAGTGTTTTCATCTATTAACCAGAGCTACAAAGAGTTGCAAAATTTACATGTAATCTTTACTGAGGCATGTAACAGCTATAGAGATATCCACTTCACATGAAAGCCAGAGTGTAGACAAAGTTAAGGCAGTTGTCTGCAGTTTTCTAAGAGGTATGAAATTTCTCTAGGATTCCTTCCAGCAGTTGTTTTTTCTTTTGGAAACACTTTCTAAACCCTGGTATTTTGTGGTTGTGGCTTGCACAATCCTAGCTATGAAAACAAAGCCATATAGAAATCTACTGGTTTTCCACTTCAATTATTTTCAGTGTGAAACAAGCTATGACGAGCATAAATAAAGTAAAATAAGTTTGAAGCACT
Organism: Cariama cristata; assembly: GCF_000690535.1. Lineage (NCBI taxonomy): Eukaryota > Metazoa > Chordata > Aves > Cariamiformes > Cariamidae > Cariama > Cariama cristata. The sequence continues at coordinate 3,869 of NW_009604198.1, read as the reverse complement.
ATCCTTTGATTGATAGATGGTGTTATCAGCAATGAAGGAAACAGAATGAGTTTCAAGTAATTTGACCGCTATTTCTCAATTAAATAAAGGTGAGATAAAATAACCTAGCACTCACTACCTAGATAAATGTAGAATACAGTATCACAAGAAAATTTATTTTACACCAGACAGGCTACCAAAAATACAAACTGAACTACCAGTATAGCTTAACAGTGTCTTGAAGCATCAGCTGCAAGGACTGATTGTAACTAAAACTGACATTTATGTTCAGAGGCTGGACACAGCTGGTAAGACTAATGATCCATGTGCAGCAGGTACAGAGGAAGAACTGCTCTTCCTAGGAGTCTCAATTAGCAAGTCTGTTTATCAACTGGTATAGAAGCTCTAAGAAGCTGGGTACTAAGTTTAGACCAAACACTTCCTCACTGTGCCAGGCTCTAAACCCATACTCTTTAACATTCCTCTCACATTGCCAGGAACAGGAATGCAGGTCAGATGTACTACATCCCAGAGAGCTACAGAAGAATCCCAGTATCTGCATCGTGTGCCATCAGCTGCCACCGGCCTCAGAGAAGCTTGTGAGTAAAGGCCTTGAAGTAGTCAGATCTGCAAAGCTGGAATCTAGCTGGTAACACATCACTCTCGCTGTCTCCCCCAGCTAAGCTCGCAGGTAAGTTGGCAGGAGTTGGACCATTTCTGGCACCGTACACATCGTTTATATCCAAAGAACATAACTTCCTGCTCTCCAGTGAATGACTCGGGAGAATCGCTGGCAGTCATGTCAAGAGTACAGAATTTCATCCAGAGCTCTTAAGCTTTACTTGCATAAATCATTATCTCTACAAGCAACAATGGAGCAGTTAACCTGTTGATTGCCTCTGTTTAAAGCACCAGTCTACAGCTGTAAGAAATAGGGCTTGGGTTCTACTTTTTTCTTTTCTTGTTACATATTTGGAACAAAGATGCTTTCCTGAAAAGTATGCATGACAGAAGAAAAAATGACCTAAAAATTAAGTTGATCTCTCACTGATTATAGGGTTGGGAAGGGTTTTTTGTTTTGGATTTTTTTTTTTTTTCATTTGTTACCAAGCATGTTCCTCACAGATTCAGGTGCTGGTTGAGAGAGTAGAAAACATTGAAGACGTTGAAGACCTTTCAAGTTTTTGGAGGCTGAAGAAGAAGTCTTCATACCATGCAAAACAGGTTATACAGCTAATATGTTGGAATATCAACTATTTCACTACAAATTGCATGAAGACAAAAGCTTTAAAAAAATCTAGTACAAACTTCAATGCTTATTTTTTTCTCCCTCCCCGCTTTAAAGAGCAAGTAGTTTCACTAATGGTCAGCTAGTCAGAAATTTCCCACTCCAAAGAGGAATGAGATAAACAACTCAAAGCAATTTGATTTTGTAAATCAGTTTACCCTTGCAGCCAGCTCAGATTGCCAAATGATACCAAACTGGAAGCACTGTGGCAGTGCATGCTACTCAACAAGAATTGCCTAAGGAAAGGTGAATGGAAGTTGGGGCAGGGGGGGAATCCAAGTGAAAAAAAATACAAAGGTTCCAACTCCAGTAGATTAAACGCAAGAATACATTTTTAAAGCAAATCAGAACTAATATTAAATCCTTCTCCAAACAGGTCAGGAACGAGAGGTCTACCAGAGTGCCTGTGAGACCCTGCAAAAATGGCAACTGACAGGCACACTGCAGAGACCTTGTCCTCCAAGGACAGCTAAACGAATTCTTTGCATCAGCGTTCACAATGGATGCGTGAAAGTATTTCTGTGTGTTTGCATATGCACATGTATGTGTGTGTAAAACACTCAAGCATCTGAATCTGACAGTATAAACTGGAGAGGTTATAGAAAAATTTGACAGAACGAGCAGCAAGTCACCAGGACGAGGTCACAGACTATTCAAGCACTCCAAAGAAACTCAAGGGCCAGATACCTGAATTAGTCCTAGAATTGCATCATCTCTTCCATGAAACTCCTTCATTTCCAGAGCACTGTACAGAGTTGAGAGTGACACCAACTTTTAAATAACATACCCAGTGGAATTTTGCAGACCTACAGGTGTGTGTGTCTGTACCACGAAAATTAGTAAAAACTGCGATAAAAAAGTCACATTTAATCAGGTGTCCACTAATGTAAGCAGTATATGGTTTTTATAACAGAAAGTCACAGCTTACAATACTAGGTGTTCTCTGGGGGAGAAGAAAAACATATTTCTTAATTCTACAACTAACCTGAGAGTCATGGTTTTCAAGTTCTGCTATAGAAAAGGGCCTCACTCTCAAGAAGACTTTCAAAGGTTGATATGCCTATGTATTAAAAAAAACAAAGTTACTTTTTAAAGAACACACCCTCAAATCATATCAGCATGCATTTCTGATGCAGCATTTCCTTTTTAATCTTACTGCCCCACTTTCTCCTTCCTTGTGAAGTTCAGACCCTAAGCTTTCCTCTGCTTCTTTACCTCCTAATGTCCTTAAGTAACCCCTTTTTTGCTCTCCACCCCATTAGCGCTCTTTTGTGACAAAGCCAATATTTTGATTTAAAATGAGCACACTATCAGAGGCATAAACTGCACTGCTTCCACCTTCTGGGCTCTGTCTGTATTGAATTCAAGCTGTGTTTTCTAACGGCTGCTCCACAGTAGTGCACTTCCATTTTGTACGGAGCGTGTTCAGTTAATAGACGGACACATTCTTAGCCTCAAGAGACCACTCTGTTACCACCACCCAGGCACCAGCCCCTCACATTCCTCACAGTAACAACCACAAAACAGTTCTCAGTTGCTAAGGTGGGCTTTTCCATCCCATCCCATTATACAAAGCTCTCCCCATCCAGGTGAAGCAATACTAGTGGGAGATTTTTTGAGGGATCTCAGCATTCCTTCCTTTCTCGCAAAACTTCAAAGTCTCTTCTTCGGCAACTTGTTCATTCAGCAGATGGATTTACTGGAGTTCTCCACAGCCCTCCCAGGACCAGCACTCCGCTAATCATGCTAAATTAAGTCACCTGAGGGAAGTCAATCAGGAAACCTACCATTCTGAGAAAGCAGGGATGGCTATACTATCTTCACAAGCATACTGCAGCACAGCTTTACAGGTTCTTATTTCCAACCACTTAACAAGCTTTCAACAAGGATCTATACCCTTTTTTAACTACTAAAAAAAAAAACCGGTACAGTTTCGTTATGTTCAAAGTGCAATTACTGAAATCCTTTATTTCCATCTCAAAAGCCTAGCATGACCCATCACATAGCATTGACCATCCGCATTTGCTACTGACTATGATCTCTTCGTAAGCAATGAGAAGTAAGCAGAAGAATCAAACACATCTTGAGGGCAGGGGAATATATCAGTTCTTACCAGAGAAATATTTGCCAGAATCAAAGCTTAAAAAAAAAATCTTTAAAAAAAACCCAACAAACAATCCACACCTGCTGTTCCTCTGTATTAGGCAATGCTGTTGACTCCATAGGTGAAGGTTTACCGGCTACACTCAGAAAAGAAACTGATCCCAGCATATCAGATACTTCTGCAGAAACATAGTTTTTCCCCTCACCATCCATTGTTCTGTGCAAAGGAACTTGTAAAAAGAAAAAAAAAAAACCACACAAAAAAAAACACCCATGATTTTCTCACAGAACAGGCAAAAATACACAGGGAGTAAAACTGAGATCAGGGTAGCTTATGTATAAACAAGCATTTCTGAAAAAAAAGTAAGGTCCTCTGAAGAAGTGTGAAAGTAAGAAGGAATCTTAAATAAACAACTGACAGTCGGGTTACACTAAGAAAGACACAAGCGAGAGCAGACGAACAGCCCCCCTCGGGCATTGCTCTCATCCCACCTGGGAG
>NW_009604197.1:27461-27985 GCF_000690535.1 Cariama cristata | reverse complement strand
TCTGGGAGAAGAGGCCGACCCTCACCTCGGTACAACCTCCTTTGAAGTAGTTGTAGAGAGCGATAAGGTCTCCTCTTGGCCTCCTTTTCTCCAGACTAAACAACCCAAACAACCCCAGCTCCCTCAGCCGCTCCTCATAAGACTTACCCTCAAGTCCCTTCACCAGCTTTGTTGTCCTTCTCTGGACTCACTCCAGCACTTCAATGTCTTTCTTGAAGTGAGGGGCTCAAAACGGAACACAGTATTCAAGGTACAGCCTCACCAGTGCCAAGTACAGGGGGACTATCACTTCCCTAGTCCTGCTGGCCACACTATTCCTGATACAAGCCAAGATGCCATTGGCCACCTTCACCACCTGGGCACACTGCTGGCTCATGTTCAGCCAGCTGTCGACCAACACCTCCAGGTCTTTTCCCACTTGGCGGTTTTCTGACTACTCTCCCCTGAGCCTGTAAGGCTGCATGGGGTTTTTGTGGACGACGTGTAGGACCCAGCACTTGTTCTTGTTTAACCAAACACAACTC
>NW_009604197.1:14835-27439 GCF_000690535.1 Cariama cristata | reverse complement strand
CCCAGCCTGTCCAGGTCCCTCTGCAGAGCCTTCCTACCCTCCAGCAGATCGACAGTCCCACCCGACCTGGTGTCACCTGCAAATTTACTGAGGGTGCCCCCAACCCCCACGTTCAAATCATCTATAAAGATGTTAAACAGCACCTATGTTATGTTGAACAGCATCTATAAAGATGTTAAACATCATGCTTTGGTCCTGATTGTTTAAGCTTTACATTCACCATTTGCACTTCTGCAGAGCTTAAAATATATGATGTTATTTATTTGGAAAGTGTTTTATAGATAAAAGAATTAGATAACCAAAGAGTATATACCCACCTTGCCACTGGGTAAAAAAAAAAAAAAAAAACAACAAAAAAAACCCCAGGCAATAAAATGCATTGAAAAATATTAAGAATCAAGTACTGTAGCAGAAAGGAATCATGGTAGTAGGTAGTTGATCTCATCACACCATAAACAACTTGCTACAAGGAACAGTAAGGAATATTAATCAATGCAACCCAATTTACTGAAAACTATACAAAATGTCACTCTCGCATTTCACATATGGCTTGATATGTCACTGGAAAAAAAAAAAGAAACTTTCTTTTTCATTGCAATTTATCTTGGGTTTCTTTATTTTTAATAGTATTTCATTAAGATTTTCTGAAGCTAAAGGAAAACGGAAAACTAAATGCAATGTTGTAGCAATATACTTACCCAAAAGGTTATTTCGGAGTTTATTAGCCAATAAGATATTTTTACAGGATATTTTATTATAGTAAAAAATAAAACAACAAAAACCCTACCAAACCCATTGTAACTTAAACTATCTTACTGCCCATATGCACTATTAATAAAAAGGCAGTGGAAAGGTTTTTTTAAGTATTAATTAAAGGCAAGGATCTATAATGATTTTGTAAGAATTCATTAACTGTTTCTGTATCACTTACCTGCAACATAACAGATATGTTAACGAACAAGTAAAGAAAACATGGTCTAAATGCAGCTACTGGGACTAACATTCAAGCTAACGAAAAGATAATTCACGTACTCTGGAATTTTTCCATTAAAGCTATATAGTCTTAAATTAAATTTTTAGACTAACTACAGCACAGCAAATTCTTGTGTATTTCAGTATTAGCCTACGTATTATATATATATGCATAAAAAGTCTAAACCTGATGGGTTATGCTTGTCATTCTTTTAATTTCCTTCATAAGAACTGAAATCTGATGATTTCATGTTCTGATTCAGGTCACAGCATATGTCTGATCCCTGATCAATTTGGCAGATAACGAGAAGAGTATAAGAACTTTTCATCCTTGCATGGCCTGCTTAAGAGCTATGCATAGTCTATTTGAAAATCTACTGACTTGCAATAAAATTGACTCTAATACAAAGGATAGACATGATGAGCTGATATAATTATTGATATACCCTCTCTATAAACCCTTCACAATATTTGAAGTGCAAAGTGAACTGAGTCCAGTATATATGATATTAACATTGCTAGTAACAGGCCACAGCCTTTGCACTGAGTTTGCAAAACTGAGGCTTGTCAGGCTTATTTTGTCTCAACTTGTGTTGGTCCGCCTGGAGCTTTATTTTGTTTCACTCTAAGAATACTTTCCTAATGACAAGGTAGCTACTTCTGATTTATTTTAGTTTTGCTTGTTTTCATATGATATAACCATACTTTTATACATATAGTAGTACCAAGTAATTATTCTGTGCAGAATGAAATATATGTAACTCTAATATAGTGGTATAGTGTAGAGGAACACAGCCCTGCTATAATAGCAGGGGCCTTGAATGTCAGACTGCGGGATGCAATGTGAAAGCGTAGGTGTAGGGTGTAAAGAGAGAGGGCAAAGGCAGGCATTGGAAACTCCAGGGCTATAAAAACCCAACAAATGCCAGTTAAAGAAAAGCAGACCTAGAGCTAAGACTAACCAGTCTTGGGGTAAGAAAACACAAATATGCAAGATATGTAAAATTTACCATGTACAGTAAATTCAGATGTAACATGGACCTGCAAAAGTACATTATCCAATATACAAAAGTGACCCAAACTGAATCCTACGGTGAGGAAGAAGAAATCACCAGCATCATACCCCTCCTAGTAGAGGACTTCAGATGCTGATAACTTGCTGTACACTACAACCAAACTGAAGCTATCAACGCAAGGACCCAGAAGGGCTGTAGAAAGTTGAACATAGCACCAGAAAAAGGGATATGTACTAGGAAGTGCATGCATGTCTATTCTAACTGTATTATTAGCACTGAGACCTTCTGTAACAGTAGGATTCTTTATTTTCTTTTTTTTTTTCTTTTCTGTAATAATTAGATCTGAGCTAAAAAGAATTAATTTTTTAGATTTTTAAGATTTCTGTTATACCAGCAATATATCATTGGCTTTACCTTTAAAGTGTGTTTCCTTTTTGCTCACAACAAGGTTTTGTACATAACAGTCCTGGACCTCTGAAATAGTTACAGCACATTACTGAAACACTAGACCAAGTGAACTTCAGAAAACTGAACCAGTCTTTCCAATACATTATGTTTTCTAAGTTATATTTAGCTAGTAGCTTCATGTCTTAATGATCAAAATACCTTTCAGGTGTTCCCATCTTTGTCCCACTGGGTAAAAAAAATTAGCAGGGAGAAAAGAAAATGAGTTTACATAAACAGTCACACCCCTGTTCACAGCAGGTTTTAGCAATGGATTGCTCTGACCCAGGATGAAAAATTTAGTTACTGTGAATGAAGTAAAAGTGAGCATAGGGGTAAACAAAATCCGGTAATCTGCATACCTCAGCTTCTTAAATTGTATTTAAAACCTGAAAATAACTGTAATCTAGAAATTCACAAAACACATAAACACTGGTGAATCTGGCCAGATGCACTCTCATTCTGCTAAAAAACTTTTTCCTATCCGTAATAGTAATACAGTAGGGCTTGTATGTGGTGGTGCTGTGTTGGGAGGGGGATTGAATGACGTATTATAGCTTATTATTCTTCTCCTACTGTATTTTTGTTTAATAATAGCTTTTTTCCTATTTAGTTCATTGTTACTTTTGCTGATGGCTTAGGCTGCAACTCTTGTTTTTACCTTGATTCATCTTACCCAGAAATTAAAGATGCTAACCTTAGGGACGAACACATATGGTATCCTCCCACTCTGCCACTTCTAAAATTTAGCTAAGATCTTTAGGTGCACTGCTGCTGCTTTTGCCTTTCCCTCTGGCTTTCTTAATTGCTCTTCCCTCTTGCACTACACAGTGAATAATAACACATGACCTTTTACTTGGTTCTGCTCCTACATTGTGTTCAGTGAAAGTTCTCCCAATTATGCAGACTTCTGCAGACAGATTGCAGTGCTGACATTTCTATGGAATACCATAACTTTTGCAATATTTTTGTTTCCAAATGGAAAAAAAAAGAGTAGAGTGAACTTTCCCACACACAGACTTTTTGTTTCGTAGCACTTCTTGTCATTTTATCCAGGAAAACCAGAGAGGCATTAATCTGCTAACTTCACAGTGCAGTATTGAGTATTTTATCAGAAAGATTTGAGGCGTATCCAAATTTAAGCTCAAGGACAAGGATATTAATTCAGAGAACTGTTATTTGGTGCTGCGGGCTATGGCTTTGTTTGCATGACACCTTCCCTGTGTGTTTATTACAATACAGCTAAGCTGTGTTCCCAGCATGAGCAGACATTTTTCCAGTTCATTGATTTCAGAACTTTATCTGAACGTATTCATTCAACAAAGATAATCCCTAGGCTCTACTGTTTTCCCTTAGAATTTGATTCAATCACAGCAAAAGAGCAATTGATCTGAGGGATAGTATTAATGCTAAAATTAAGTACAGTAATATATGTAAATACTTTTGTTGTTGTTGTTCTACAACATCAGGTGCTGAAACAACTAACAAGCATACAACTCAAGGTATTCTTTCTTATATAGTATTATAATAAGTGTCAAGTAGAAGTACTGAAATTAATGTGACAACAGAAATTATTTTAAGTAAAATACCAAACAGGCTATTTGAGGTTACAAGTGAGGTGTTGTACAGTAAAAGAAAAAAATAAACTGCATGAAATAGATAACTCCCAGGAACAATGAATTTTTTTCTGTTCAGAAAATATGCATGTCGTATAACCTAAGCATGTCAAGGAAGGCACACTAGTCATAGCCATTTTTTTAATAAAGCCAGATTGACTTTCTTTGGCACAGTCATAACTGGGGAGAAAACTACTTAATGACACATTATTATTTTCTTCTGAATGTGAGTTTACATTGTTCTTCAGCACATGTGTGTTTGTTTAATATTTCACTAGGTTACTTTCTAGACTAAGATTCTACCTAATAGTAGCATCTTAGGGACAATCAAATCAAAATTACTGGAAAGTATAACCCATGAAGGGTATGTGTTTCACCAACAATAAGACAGTAATGGCAGAAGGAATTCTATGCTTTTCTCTCACTGTAAGTAAAGATCAGGTTTGTGACCACTTGAGGAACCTGAACATAAGTCTCTGGGACCTGACAAGATGCATCCCAGAGTTCTCAGGGAATTGGCTGATGGTGCAAAGCCACTCTCCATGATATTTGAAAAGTCATGACAGTCAGGTGAAGTCCCTGGTGACTGGAAAAAGGGAAACATTGCACCCATTTTTAAAAAGGATAGAATGGAGAAGCCTGGGAACTACCAACCTGTCAAACTCACCTCTGTGCCTGGGAAGATCACAGAACATCTCCTCCTAGAAGCTGTGCTCAGGCACTTGGAGGACAGGGAGATGATTCAAGACAGCCAGCGTGGCTTCATCAAGGGCAAGTCTTGCCTGATCAACCTGGTGACCTTCTATGATGGAGTGACTACGTCAGTAGACAAGGGAAGAGCTACAGTCCCACACAACATCCTTCTCCCTAAATTGGAGAGATGGATTTGATGGATGGACTCTTTGGTGGATGAGGAATAGGCTGGATGGTCATATCCAGATGTAAGTGGTCAACGGCTCAATATCCTGATGGAGATTAGTGATGACTGGTGTCTCTCAGGGGTTGAGGTTGGGACCAGTGCTGTTTAATATCTTCATCAATGACACAGACAGAGGGATTGAGTGCACCCTCAGCAAGTTGGCAAATGACACCAAGCTGGGTGGCGCAGTTGACACACCTGAGGCATGGGATGCCATACAGAGGAACCTGGACAAGCATGAGAAGTGGGTTCATGTGAACCTCATGAGGTTCAACAAGGCCAAGTGCAGCGTCCTACACCTGGGTCAGGGCAACCTCAGGTATCAATACAGGCTGGGGGATGAAGGGATTGAGAGCAGTCCTGTGGAGAAGGACTTGCAAGTACTGGTGGATGAAAAGCTGGACATGAGCCAGAGGTGTGTGATTGCAGCTCAGAAGGTCAACTGTATCCTGGGCTGCATCAAAAGAAGTGTGACCAGCAGATCAAGGGACAGGATTCTCTCCTTCTCTGCTCTGGTGAGACCCCACCTACAGTACTGCCTTCAACTATGGGGAGCTCAGCATAGGAAAGAAACGGAGTTGTTGAAGCAGGTCCAGAGAAGGGCCACGAAGATGATCAGAGGGATGGAACACCTTTCCTATGAGGACAGGCTGAGAGAGTTGAGTTTGTTCAGCCTGGAGGAGAGGAGGCCCCAGGGAGAACTTATTGCAGCCTTCCAGTATTTAAAGGGAGCTTATAAGAAAGATGGGGACAGATGTTTTAGCAGGGTATGTTGTGATAGAGCAAGGGGTAATGGTTTTAAACTAAAAGAGAGTAGATTTAGACTAGATATAAGGAAGAAATTTTTTATGATGAGGACAGTGAAACACTGGAACAGATTGCTCAGAGAGGTGGTAGATGACCCATCCCTGGAAACATTCAAGATCAGTTTGGACGGGGCTTTGAGCAACCTGATCTAGTTGAAGATGTCCCTGCTCATTGCAAGGGGGTTGGACTAGATGACCTTTAAAGATTCCTTCCAACCCAAACAGTTCTATGATTCTATGATTCCTGTTTCTGCCACACATATAAGTCAGGATATTGAATAATGTAATTTCACTTCTCTGTTCTGCAGTTTAATCAACTGCAAATGAGGATGATACTTCATTTTCAGATTTACAAACTGTCTTAGGTAATCAACACTTCCGAAACATTGTTGAATGAATAAAGGTACTAAATAACAATATACTCTTGTCATCTATTTGAGGGAAAGATCTCAGAGCCAGGGAAAGAAGGAAAAAGTACAAGGGAGGAAAGAAAGTACCGTCTGTTTACAGACATATGAGTGTAACCAGTACTTCTATGTAATTAAAGATTTTTTTACAGACCTACTCAGATAATATCTGTGAAAGTACAATATTACTTATTCTAATGAAACCAAAGCATTACTTATTTTAGATGTATTACAGATGGACTTTGTTATTTAAGGATGAAAGCAAGTATGATCCTTTGTAAAATCAAAACCACGAAATTATCTGAAGGAAGTAGAATGTATCCCATTCTGAAACTTCATGTAAAGTATTTAGCAGAATTTCTCAATATTATTTTACAGTTCATGTTCCCCAACTATCCCATACTGATTCAGTGTCACTTCTGAACATGATGTACTATTCTGAATGACAGAAAGATAAGGGCAAAGTGCATATCATTAATAGTTTCCTGCAGCTGGATAAGTCACATTCTCAGATCACACAATTTGCTTAGAAAACGAGGCATAGATCCAAAAAAGGGCCTTGGGATTCTCCTTGTTGGATATCGTAATACTGAATTTTCAGATGTCCTACTTCCCCAAGTGAATTCCTGTCGTTACTTCCTCAATAATCTGCTGGATCAGCACTACAAGCTTCTTAAAATTACCATATATATGATTAAATCACCTAAGGAGACACTATCATTACCATTTACTGATTTTTGTGGGATTTTTCTGCAGAGGTCATCACCATACGTACTCACTTTACAAAATCCAGAGTTTAACTTAACATCTTCCTGGTGAGAAAAAAAGTATTGTGTAACTACTAAGGAGAAACACTGGATGTACTTTTATCTTAGAACGTGTATCTGCTTTATAGTTAGTGTTACAAAAAATGCAAAACAAACCCATGCCCTACCACTGAATAAGAAGGCTCAAATAAAATTAATTAGAATGTGACATAAACCTAAAATTACGTGTATGTGATATAAATATATTGCTTCAGTTGAAACATACATGTACCATAAATTAGTGAAGCAGAGTGTATTTCATCAAATTTTTTGGCTTGACAACAACACTGTAACAAATTTCTCTCCACCTGATTGAAAGGTATGAAAGGATTACTCAAAGAATCATCATGGAAAGTATTAACAGCTTTAAGAGAAGAAAATTACACTGTATTACTAAGTGAAATTTCATTCTAGTTCTATTTCATTTTAATCAAAGACCCACTGAGTTTTCAGTTTAAAAAAAAAGGCAGCTGTGGGAAAATCTATAAAATTAGGACAGTTTATTTGCAATAATCCAAGATACAAACAACTGTTAGCAGAACATCAGAAATTACATCCCCATTGTCTATTGTAAAACAAACAAACAAACAACATCACAGTAATAAACACCGCAAAGACTGGAGATTTTGTTTTACTAAAACAACTAGGGCATCCCAGGTTGAATCTTTAACTTCCAGTGCCCCATAATGCACTCTGCATATAGCTTTGGCCATTAACTCCTATTGTCATTTTCTACAAACAGCATATTGTTTATGCCCTCTAAATGTAGACCACAGTCAATATATATTACATATTGCATTGTTATTATGTCATTGAAAATTACTGGTTTTAACAAGAAACATGTCAGGTAAAACCTTTGCAGTTGCTTCAGGGTCTGTGTAGCAGAGGTTTAAAGATGTTGGATAACAACCAGAGAATTTGTTTGGAGATGAACCTGGAATTAACATAGTGAGATATTATTGCTCTACAGTGTGACAATATATGCCATTCTTATAACTCCTTATATAGAAAAAGACATCAGAAGTATATAAATTTGATTAAAGTTTTTGGATATTGAGTCTATATTTCTCAAATACCTCTGGGAGGAAACATTCTTCACAGTCCCCAAAATAAAACAAACATATAACATAATTGAGAAGTATTTTTATTTTAGCTAGAAACACCAGTGTAGAATTTGATTTCCATGTTAGAATGCCTGTTACATTGTCCCATTGGATTAAATTATTTTGAAAGTGAATGTTAAAGGGAAAAAAGCCACAGGACCATTTATTCACCTCATCACATCTCTCAGGCATGATGAGAAGACAGCTGAAGTAATAAATATTTTTAAATATGCACATACATTGCAAATATATGGGGAGAAGGGGAAAATAGTCCCCTTTTAAAATGTATTTTATAGTCTATTTCAGCCACCTTATTTCAAAGGGCAGTGCTCAGATTCTTTTGGAATTACAGTCTACTGCAAGGTAGTTGTTGATTGCTGAAAATTAAGGTACGCAACCATGTAGTTTCTTTTAAAAAATCTCAGCTGGAGGATGTGTTAATATATCCACTCAAATTCACAGTAATTTTACAGGGGAACACTTACCCTTCCTCTAAGCTTTATTTTTCAAGTCTGCTAGCATTTATCCTGATGTCAGGCAAGTCTAGGACATGAGACAGCTATTGCTTGTTTAATATTGTATGCAAATATTCACTCTCTCTGTAATATGTTTTTAAAGAGTTTTATTTTCTCATATTGTGTGTATCATGATAAAACAGGTTTGAAATGTTACATCCAGAAGCCAGCTGGGCATGCTGGCCAGGAAGGCAGAATCAGTCTTGCTGCAAAGGGCCCCTCACTGACCTTTTCCTGGAGTGCCACAGGGGTGAGCCTGTGGGAAAAGGGTTGCAAACCTCACCCAGGTGTCACACCCTGATGTAGTTCAACCCTGGTGGCACTTGCCATACAGCATTGGTGTGTGCGTGCGTGTTTCCTAGCCACTCCCTAGAGGCAATCTTTGATACAATTACATTTCCACCTTTACCAGTATGTAGTTTGCTCACTTTTCATCACTCTATTAAGATCTGCTGTTTCTGTTCCACTTGTTATGTCAGATGAAAGCTCGATTGCTGCTGGCCCTGGGGTTCCCGTGGGGAGCAGGCAAGCTGCTGGCATCTCTTTGTGCCAGGAAGGTATGCCGGTGAGATGAGCCAGATGGGTGGCTGCACACCTTCGAAGGGACCAAGAAGTGAATCATTCTATGATTCAAGTGGGATCACCATTTGGATCTGGTGGAAGCCAGGGCATCAGGGCTGACCTGTCTCCTGTCAGGTCCCTGATCTGCTCCCCACACAGGTCTGCTGGGGTCGGGGAGAGAAGAGGTGCAGGTCCTCATTCTGCAAGAAAGGAAGGATCCTGCCACCTTCTCTTGGGGTCCAATGCAACAGGAAAAAGAAATAGTAATTCTCATGGTGTTAACTACTTAAGGGAGTGCTGATCTCCTTCTCTCTGCTCTCCCATGGCTCTTTGTAGGTCGGCTACTCTTATGTCCCTGACCCCAGTTTTGGAAGCCACTGACTGATTTGCTCTGTGACCTACTGACCCACCAGACAGGGGCATAAGGTGGGAGCAGGACTCCCCTTTCCCTAGGGGGTATTGGGTCTGACAAGCCACCGCTGGCACAGGGAGCACTGGCTATGTTCCTGCTGTGTGGCCTGGTGCTTCCCCCACGGCTGCAGAAGTGATGGCAGAAAGCAAAGAAAGGGAAGGCAACTAGCTGAAAGGGCTCAGGAAGAGGTCACAGATAACTCTGTGACAGATGCCATCACACTAATTGCATTTAAAACACTTAATAAAAACACAACTTGATATTTTGGTTGGTTTTGTCTGTTTCTGGTAGCCAAAAAAAGTTGTAATATTTGTTAAACGTCAACCACCTGAAGACATACATTTACGTAGTTATAGAATGGCAATGCAATTACTTCAGTCTTTGCACTGGGGAAAAAAAAAAAAAGAAGAAAAAGAAACTGTGAAACTGTGAAATTGCTGAGTTTTTACAATGCATATAATTCAGGAAAGTACCTCAGTACAGAAACCTCACTAATAGAATATAAATCTATAGTACGCTTTTTGTTTAGTTAGGATTTTTGAGAAATAACAGATAATGAGCTTGATCTGTATGCATCACAGGTAGAATCACCACTGGTACATAAAAATATAAAAATGATACAGGAGAATAAGGTTGGAAATTTCAAACATGTATCATGATGAATGTGGGATACACATACAATATAAGAAATTTAATTCTTATACTAGTTTCATATACCGTTTGTTGCATTTTCAACAAAATAGTGAGGGAAAAAACATTATGCCGCCAGCTAATCAAATGTTTGATTACTAAATGCTTGCTTAGATGATTCACAATAGTGAGTCATCAGCTGAAGAACTGTAATAAAGTTCAGTTCTGTATGGCTATTAAAAACACTGCACTATTATCTAAATTAATCTATAACAATTTCTATTGCTATATATTTCTTCTCACTTTATGATTCTTGAACTATAACATACTTCAGGCATAGATGCTTATTATACTTCCTCCTAACATTCAAATACCTGATTTTTAAATTTTTATTTCTCATTTTGTTATGTCTTACAGACTTTTCCCAAAGTGGTGGCTAATGTCAGGTTTGCTTTATACTCACACTGCACCCTTTGCCTTGCTTCTCTCTTTACTTTCTATTTTTAACAATAGTTGATAAATTCAGAAGATCAGATTGTCCCAACCATTGTGGAGGTGTAAACAAAGGGTTAAGGAGACCTTTTCCCTTCCCTTACACACAAGGGTCCAAGACACAAAGCTCATGTCTGTTAGAGCATAGAAACTGCCCTCTTTCTACTGGTGTTGGTTGCATATGTTCCCTAAAGTCTGGCCACTCCTAAAAATGAAAAGGTACTAGGATTCTGGCTTTAAACCATTTAAAACCAGCCACAAAATAGCCTGTCTTCTTAGAGGACTCTCTCATTTCAGTGTAATTATGTTTCAGCATGTGGAAATTATGTCTACAATAGGCAGAAGTTTGCTAGTGTGGCAATAGTTACCAATCCTCACTAGCAATCCCAGTGTAAAACATTTTCGGCTTGCTGCTGTGTGTGTGCAACACAGGTAGTCTGCACACCTGCAGTAAGATCTCTGGAGTCACTGCATGTCATTTCTGGGAAACTTCAGAAGCATTATGTATGTGTTATGTTGTGAAAATGTCTGTATTTCTGTTTGGAACTTTCCAGGTGGGGCTGAAGGTGTAATCCCAAATCCCATAATGTGATTACTTAACAAATTGTTTTCTCTCTTCTTTTCCCACTTTGATTCAAAGTTATGCACTCCCATGCTGAAGGCAGAAATGCAGTGCCAGTCACAAAATCCTCTTATTGTCCTGTGGTATATGTTGAGAATTCCTCCACTGTCTGCATCTGGACTCATAAAACCCACCATATTCTAAAAGAAATGTCATTAATACTTTGTTTTGTGTCATGACTTGCCTCAGAAATTCCATAGGGTTGTTTTTTAAACTTGTTCAGAAAATCTAATATGGCATGTGTAACTGGTATAAACTTGTCTCCTCCTTTGAATCTGGTAGTAAGTACACTGTAAAACAAGAAGACAAATGTAGATATATAGGAGATAAAATACTTAATTGAGGGCAAAACCCAGAAGACCATTATTAGTTTATTATTGTTAGCAGAACACACTGTCCATAAAACAGGTTATTTCCTTGCTATTACTCCCTTTGATCCCATAGTACATCAAAGCCGCTATCATCCTTCAAAACCAGTCACAGTCCTTCCTTAGATCAGGGTTTAACAAATACTCTCAGTCACAAGTAGGGAGATTTTCCTAGAGAACAGAGGTGTTAGACCAACTTTGATGCTAAGTTTAAGACTCTGCATATATCCTATATACATCCGCAAGTACATCTGGCAGTTGCTAATTCAGTATTATTAAACTGGTAACAGCAAAGTGGTATTTTATAAATCTTGTGATAGATAAATTGACAGCAATAAAACTTCCTTAATAGCCAAGGCAAAGTTTCCATTCGTGAAAAGCAACAGAATACTTGGGTTTGCATGGCAAGGCTTTGGTAGTGGGAGGCTACAGAGGTGGCTTCTGTGAAAAGTTGCCACAAGGTTCCCTTGTGTCCAACAAAGCCAATGCCAGCTGGCTCTAAGACGGGTCTGCTGCTGGCCAAGGCCGAGCCCATCAGCAGCGGTGGTAGCGTCTGTGGGATAACAGATTTAAGAAGGGGCAAAAAAAAAAGCCACATGAGCAATTGAGGCTTTGGTAGTGGGAGGCTACAGAGGTGGCTTCTGTGAAAAGTTGCCACAAGGTTCCCTTGTGTCCAACAAAGCCAATGCCAGCTGGCTCTAAGACGGGTCTGCTGCTGGCCAAGGCCGAGCCCATCAGCAGCGGTGGTAGCGTCTGTGGGATAACAGATTTAAGAAGGGGCAAAAAAAAAAGCCACATGAGCAATTGCAGCCAGAGAGAGAAGTGAGAATATGTGAGAGCAACAGCCCTGCAGCCCCCCGGTGAGTGCAGCAGGAGGAGGAGGTGCTGCAGGCCCGGAGCAGAGATTCCCCCCAG
>NW_009604197.1:5743-14514 GCF_000690535.1 Cariama cristata | reverse complement strand
GGACTGTCTGCCATGGGAGGGCCCCCAGGCTGCAACAGGGGCAGAGGGTGAGGAGTCCTCCCCCTGAGGAGGAAGGAGCGGCAGAGACAGTGGGTGATGAACTGACCCCAACCTCCATTCCCTGTCCCTGTGTATGGCTTGGGGGGAGGAGGCAGAGAAAATCAGGAGTAAAGCAGAGCCTGGGAAGAAGAAAGGTGGGGAGAAAGCGTTTTAAGATTTGGTTTTATTTCTCATTTTCCTACTCTGATTTGATTGGTAATAAATTAAACTAATTTCCCTGAGTCAAGTCTGTTTTGCCTATGACGGCAATTGGTGAGTGATCTCTCCCTGTCCTTATTTCAAGCCATGCGCCTTTCATTGTATTTTCTCTCCCCTGTCCAGCTGAGGAGGGGAGTGATAGAGCAGCTTTGGTGGGCACCTGGCATCAGCCAGGTTCAACCCACCACAATACTGCAAGGCAACCATGGTACTTAGTACCATTCCAATTTCCAGCATAGTAGGATTGGTTGGACGTTTTTGAATGTCACAGGTTGCATTCAGAAAATTATTATATGATTTTGGGAGTGAGAGAAGAGTGAGAATGTATTATTCATGCTGAACTTCTGATGAGACAGAGGCAGTTGGGGTTCCTGCCAGCCTAAATTGGAGCCTTGGCTCCTAACCCTCACAGATTTCTCGGCTTCCAGCTTATTTCTCATTTGTCTCCGTATCACTGTGCCATGGGACTGGAAACCCTGGGGCTTATGTCTGGGCTGTGAATTCAGAGTCTGTGTTTTCAACCTCATTTTTATTTTTAAACCATCTCATTTACTTTTTTGGATTTCTCTTTTGCAGAAAATTTTTAAAATCTCATTTTTCATTCCAAAATATCACTACATTCTTTCAGAATTCTAGACCGTCTCTTTCCTGGAACAGATACTCTGGTTTCAAGAAGTTTGGCATCTCAAGTCATGAGTTTTAATATTCATGATATCTCAGCAATCCCTTCAATAGACAGCCAAATAAAAATCTGGGAATCTTTATGTCCATTTTAATTTAGAGCACTACTAATTCAACTCGTATACAGCTGTCCCAGTCAGTCATAACAATTTTTAAGTGGCAGCAAATATTGGTAACTTACACATTGAGTCTGTGCTAAAAGCAAAAAAACCTAAAAAAGCTGGAGTCTGCTTTTTAGTACAATTTGTTTTATTTATATTAGGTCTTCTGCATCATTACAGGTAGCACACACATAGGACCCTTCTTTGGGGAATTCCAACCACAATGTATGTCTGAAGATGTTGCATTCAAAATATTGCAAATATTGTTCATGGACAAAGATGAAGCAGGCCTTATGCATCAGTAAACCCAACAAATTATTGTTAGCTTAACTGAAATATTGTTAGAGAAAAAGAACGAAAAGTTGTGCAGTTAAAATTATAACACGCACACCCTTTTTCCTGGTGTAATGCTCCACTTCCCCTGTTACTCTGGGTGGTCAATGGTGTTGCTCTGATGGTGGTAGTGGTTGGGGGGTGTTGGGTGAGTTGTCAGCATCTGGAGTTCTTCTCCAGGAGCAATATGATGTTCATGTTGGTGGTTTCTTTCTCGTCATTATAGAATCTACTTGGGATAATTTTTATATGTTTCCTAACACGCTTTTACACCTTTTTCTTTCTTCTTTGATTTGCAGCTCCGTGTTACACTCAAATGCTTTTTATGTGTATTATATATAATTTCTTAGTAAAATCATCTTGTAAGATTTCAAAAGTTCTGAAAGTTTTCAACTACTGTAGGAAATAGAATTCCTTCCCATAAGCTATTCAGTTTGAGTATTTTCTGCTTTTCTGTTTCTATTCAACCAACTTGTTTGCTTCTGTGTTTGACTGTTAATTGTTTCTCCTATTTCTTAAAAAATCTTAAAGAGTTTTTTTTCCTTATAGCAAGCATTGCACTGTAGTCTACAAGGTTAAATAAGGAAAGAGAGGATAAAAATCTGTCAGGGTAAACCCGTAAGGTGGCAATGCTACACGCATAATTAGGACAGTGTGAACCATTTGGTAGACAGCAAGAAAAATGCTGTGACAAAGCATGTACTGCTTATAAAGCATGCACTTTACAAGAAATTGCATGAAGACTAAATTCATTAATAGTTTTATTAACAGAGTGCATATATTGACACTCATAGACCTACTGCTGTGTTACGACAACAGAGAGGTGCATCCCAAAACAAAAGACCAGAATCAGTAGGTATTGAGATATAAACACTCCAAGAAACAGCTAAGCGGTTGTATTTAACTTCAATTCTAGGCAGTAAAGAGCTTGTATCTGTATGCATTTCTTCTCCTTCAATAGAGTTTACTTCAGGCACAATGGGTCCTTCCCTGGCAAGCTGATGGTGTTATTATGATTTTGTTTTTCTATAACTCCCGTACTACAATGAGTTCAGGCTTGTATGACAGGAAACTTACTGGCGTGTTCACAATTTACTATGTGTTCTCTATGTGATTGATCTTCTGTTTAAAAAAATGTGACTTAGAAAAATGTTCACCTTGTCTTTGCTACTGCATTACAAAGCAGAGGCAATCTTCGGGAAGGAGGGATAAAGGGCATGCTCCTTCACTGAGAACAACTACATTTAGTTCAGTGTACCCTAATCCTGTATTATGTATCTCTTCTGAGATTCCTGAGACTAACAGGCATCAGAACAAAAGCCATATCTTAGAACTGGTAAAAACCAGTTGTTTTTTTTTAACAACTACATTTAGTTCAGTGTACCCTAATCCTGTATTATGTATCTCTTCTGAGATTCCTGAGACTAACAGGGAAGTTGCAGCCAACAGGCATCAGAACAAAAGCCATATCTTAGAACTGGTAAAAACCCTAAGAATCAAAAGATTGGGTTGTTTTGGTTTGGGTTTTTGTTTGGGTTTTTTGGGGGGTTTTTTTGGTTTTTTGTTTTTTTTTTTTTTTTTTTTTTCAGGGAGCTCGTTGCAACATGGGAAACAACTAAAATTCAGCGCAGAAAGCAAGAATTACAGGAATAGATCTGCTTCTGTGAGGACACAGTGGGCAGAGCAGAAATCTATTTCAAAACTTTTTATATTTTGTCACAGCAAATCTGCTTAAAATGTTGATGTGTAGCCATTTTTCTAGTTGTGTTGTAATTAAACACAATTTAGGAGATTGAAAACTTTTGTGCTTTTTCATATGCTCACTTAAAGCCAAAGCAGTTCCTCTTCAAAGATTTTAACTATCTTGGAGTTCTGACTCAAAAAAAAATGAAACAAAACTCTCCCAAAATCAAAGTAAAGTGTTATTTAGTTTAAAAATTATCAAGAGGAAATATTTTCATCTTTTATATTCTTTCTTAATGGGTCCAATATGTAGATGGGTTTTGCTATCTATTGTCTGTTGTTCCATTTTTACATTTCATCTTGTTTAATGCTGAGTTCTTTCAGTACTCCTTTGTTATTTTGGTTTTCTTTGACACTGTATTTTATTTGTTTTCACTTCTCCCTGGTTTTAGTTTAATTTTTATTTCAATCTCGTTATTCTTTGTTTATGATAATCTGTTCTGGCTTTTGAAAACTGCATTGTAAATCAACACTTTTGTTTTCTTTGTTTTCTAACTCTTTTTTTTTAATTTCAATTATCTCTTGCTTTTTTATTTGTCAAACGAACATCTATAATTTCATCATTACAAATGAATTTGTTAATATCATCACTATTTAAGGTGGTCTGATGTTTTTCATGGAAATAGATTCTTTTAACTTATAGATAAGCATGCCAAATTGTAGTTACATAGACTGAATTTTACTTGATAAATGTTCCACATTATTTCTAGTATGAATGTGTGTTACTATTACTAGTAAATATGTGAACAGGAACCACATGTGGTGTGTTTCCAGAAACCTAGTTCTGTAGACTGTAACATTGTAATTAATAATACAATATAATTGTCCTGCAACTAATTAATTCTTAAGAAGATCTCTCTGAAGCAAGATTCTGGCAGATGAGAAGTCATATGTGTTGTTTGCTGAATTCTTAGTTGTCTTCTGAAATGGTAAACATTTGTCTAAATCATAAAACTTCGAACCATTGCAGTCCACATATGCCTAACAGAAACAAGGCTTTAGAGGCTAGCTTTTTAGTAACTTCATTTATTTTGTGCAAGCCTCTGTAACTTACATATGCAAATAGCTGACACATGCCACTGTTGCAGAATGACTGAGCATTATTCTTTTAAAACCTTCCAGGGCAGAGCAGGACTTACCCAGCAACTTCTGTTGTTTGTAATGCAGCTGGAAAGAAAAGCTAGAAGACTGACAGTGTACAGCTACTTGTATCCTCCTCACTGAGACTAGCTTCAGCTACGTAACGGAATACCTATACAGAATGAAAGAAGAACAGATTTAGGTTTGCTGTAGAAAGACAAATCAGAACAGAAAATTGCTGCAGATTATTTTTTTTTCATTGAAATTCCTGCAGAACTCCTGACTTATGGTAACGTATATACTTATCACATCATTAGCAATCCCAAGGCTTGATAAAGAAATTAATATAAAAGATTTTAGAGAAATCTACCCTTTTCTTCTTTCTAGCTTACATGAATAGTGTATACCACCTTCAAATGTGACTCATAAGAATTATTAGTTTGTTATTTTTTTGACCAATAACCTTTAAATGTTCAAAGTTACTATTCTTAGAGACATAATAGCTGAGACTCTGCGGAAGTTCTAGCTTGTGAACAAAATTTGGAAAGAACCATGAGGGAGCTGAGTGCAATTGAATGGCATGACCATGCAAAGCAATGAAAGAACTTGTTCTAGCATGGCACTTGCTGTGATTCCCTTTTTTGTCCTTACCATTATCTTAACCTCACGGCATTCTTTGCATATTTGATAATCTAGGTGGATATGCAGATTAAAATGATGAGTAGAAGGAAAATATAAACTTCTATGAATTTGTACAAGACATTTTAAGTTGGGAAAACAGAAAGATCATTTAATAGCAATCTAGACTACTCAGCATTTACCAGACTCTTTCTCAGGATCACTTATCTGCAACCAAGATATTAAAAATAATACTCTTTACATAATAGAAGTATTACTGGTTGAATGACTTAAAGGCTGCATGAAATACTATCAAATGAATTTATAGAAATAGAATGAAACCCAGACTGTCCTTTAAGAAACATATATTTTCCTGAATATTTTCAAAACACATTACATAATGTTGAGATAAATTAAAAAAAAAAAAAAAAAAGCTTACATCATTCTGGTTTGAAAGCAAAAGATATAACTGCAAAAAAATTGAGGAGGAAAACAGAAGGAAAATAAAGAATTCATTTATTGAAACTTTCATTTAAGATTCACCTCAACCCTGAAAAGGTCAGTCTCAACACAATCATGTAACATTAACTCGAGTAAAAAAAACTGTGTGTTTTTTGTGAAAAAATATTCTACAAAACATACATTGTACATTCAGTCATCCTGTCATCCGAAGTAAAGAAAAATGTATTTGTTAGAGCCCAGAGAGTTGAAGATAGAAATAGATATTTTCACTAGGAGAGTTTGCCAGCTACAAGAGTATATACGCATAAATTCAAGTAAAAAAAAAAAAAAAAGAAATAAAGGAAAAATAAAAGCTGCTATAATCACAGTATTCAGGAGTTGCCTTTCCAAAATTTTTTTTCCTTAAGATTCCTGCCTCAGGATTTAAGTTTCCTTTCTAATGTATTTTCTCGTAAGTTTTGCAGTAGACTATGCTAACCATTGTTAGAAATTACAGCAGCTGTTCACATCCTTAAATTACCCTGTAGTAAAACTAGTCCAGGTGAAAAAATACAAGTTATCTGAACAGGAAACCAATGACTAATCCATATCTGTAGTTATAAAAAAATGTTAATATGTTTTCATTCCCATACATCTTTGTACTTCCTGAAGTGTATACAAAAAGATACCATAAGAAATGCAGTTCTTGTGGTATTGTGGAGCTAACTACATGAACATGACAAACACAACCAAGCCTCAGGGGAAAGCCTTCCCTTGGAGATTTCCAAGCCAATGCTGTAAACCCAAGAGACGGAGTTGGTTTGACTAAGATGCCTGAAGCAAAACAACCACAAAATCTTAGGGCTTTGACCATCAATTTTAAAGCTTTTCATCTGCCTTTACTGTTGAAAGAAATAATTTCGGCCAGAAAATCTGAAATCTCGGAATAAGAAAAATTTTTTCTTATATGCAAGCCTACTTTTATTACTTGGAAAATGTTCCAGAAATCTGTTAATAAAAACCACAGAAGTGTGACTGTAGATACAAAAAGACAGATTCATAGATCAAGAGACAGGATCTAACAACCGGTGAAAAATGAATGAATAGTACGAAGCGAGATTTCTACCTGTCTGTGACCTGCTTGCTGTTATACACTATCTTGATTATTTTCTTTTTTCTTGTGTATATATATAGAAATATTAAAATTTGATAGCTGTAAGAAGAATAGATGCTAATCAGTAACAAAAAGAAAGGAGAAGAAGCAGGGAATTTGTGAGGTAATATCATAAAATCTGACTCACCATTAAATACCAAAGTTTGAGGAGAGTATTTCAGATACTCAAGAGAAAAAGTAAAATCATAATTGTAGAATGAAGAGAATTGAGGTGGAATCTTCAGAAGTACTCAGTTAGTCTTCCTCTATTTATGCTGAAGTCGAGAAGAGTTTATCACCATCTCTGAAAAGTAAAATAAAATGCTGCGTTTCATCTTCAGTAGGAAAGAGGAATGTTAGCTTCTGAATATGAACACCCCTTCTCCTCTGCAGAAAATCAATCTTCAAATGTATGTACTTTATCCATTGCAAAAATATTTACTTTGTCAACTATAAATGTTTTGAACTCTATAAATCTTTTGCTTGCTTATTTTCTGCTTTATTCTTCAAACCTGGACGTAACAGTCTACCTGAAAATGAAGCAATAATGCTATTACTTCTCTTGTTCAAGTTGTTAATCAAATTGGTAATGGAATTAATATTTTTTCAGCAAATTTCTATTTATATTTCTCTTCCACTTCAGAGATCAAGAATTAAATGACAGGTGATAACTTTATTTGCCTACAGTTGTAATACATTTTTTTCAGGCATCAAGATTTCTCTTCAGCTTTTTTTTACATTTTGGAGGTCTTGTTTGTTTTATCTAGCACACTTTAGGGAAGTGCCTGTCCTTTTCTCACATGTACAGGTAATACATTGGAACCAAGTCAGTCTCTACAACTATGCTTACATCTAACTAACAGTTAAGTGACTTAATTAGCATAGTTGAAATTTCTGCTTTTTCATACAAGTGAGTTTTGAGGTGGTATGTCCAGCTACATTTATCAGAAGGACAAAAGGCTATTCCTCTATTTTGGCTATACGCGTGTCAGATTTTATTTCTATGATCTTCAGCAAAACTTCTCCCAACCTTCTGTATAGCATTTCTCAAACTGAGCTATATCCATTTTTCTGTTATACTTCAAAACATCTTGATGGCATTAAAAATTACATGTTTTTGATAAGAAAATAGAGTAGCACCATTCTATATCATTGCTTACTCTTTACAGTATGTAAAGTTTGTTGGTTTCTAACTAATTAAAATTATCCCTTATACCCAAAACATGAAAGTACCCACTGAACTTCTACATAATAAATATTTTTTTTTATACCTTCCTAATGTATTTTATACCACATTAGACATTTTTATTTCTTTCACAGTAGGGTACCATCAATTGAATTCACACAATTGTTAAGGGGAAGCTAGAAAATTTGACACTAATAATTAGTGGATAGAGAGAGGAAGGGAGGAAGAGAGAAATGGATCCAAAAGTATTATTTCTGCCAACTGAGAAGACAGCTTCTGGAATCCATGTTGGGGACAAATTTGAGAGCTTTCTGGAATTTAGGAGCAGAAAAGTCATAAGGAATTTTGATATCCAGATAGGCCATGTGGGTTTTTTTTCTCTTCTTACTACTTTGAGAGGTAGAGTTATCCTGCTGTTGAAGAGGAAAACCATTTGGTAATGTTTTTTTCTCCATTTCAGACCCTGCTGTTTTATTACTACCAATACTGTTAGTTTTGCGTTGACCAGTAATTTAATTTGCTATTAACTGTGAATGTACCCTTGGAATAGGACTGTAGTATCTCTACTGGGACCAAGGCAGAGTAAACAGCGTGCAATCTCATAAGAGTTTACAGCACGATTAGTTCTTCGGATTACTGATTTCTGTGGATTTGTTCATAATTATTCCCTCATATTAAGAAAATCAGAGTGTAACTATTTTCCCTGAAAACAAGGGAATTTAAATTCTGTAGCTTGTGTCGATCATCTTTCTTGGTGATGACTTTTCCCACATTCTGGTAGGATTTAGAAAACCTGAGACGCTAAGACATAGCTTCTGGGAAAATATTCTTGAGTTATGCTGCAATGGAAAAAAATAAAGCTTTATTGCAGAATACATAGCATCATTTCAGTCAAAATCCTAATAAAATATCAAAACTCACTCAAGTAGTTGCATCAAAGTTGCGCTAGAAAATTAGACATTTTAGTTTTAGGTGGCAAGATCATTAACAGGGTTGCCTTCTGGCTGGAATCAAAGCTGGGAATATGGCTTTCTCCTCTCCCCAATTATATGATCATATATCTTGAAATAGTATCATTGCTCCTGTTTTAGTCAAAACCAGGACACGTTAGCTAAAGGTTTTAGAGAATTAAAAGAAAAAAGAAAGGAGAGAAGGAAGGAAAGAGAGAAAGAGGGAA
>NW_009604197.1:0-5660 GCF_000690535.1 Cariama cristata | reverse complement strand
CCCCATATTTTCGTCCTTTTTTTTTTTTTTTTCCAGAAAAATTGAAGAGATAGAGCAAGCAAGCTTACAGAGTCTCATAAAAATGGGAGTGTCTAGAATTGACAAACATAGTGAAAGGAAGACCTTCTTTTTTCCTGAAAAAAGTTGCAGTATGTGATAGTATAAGTCAATATACCCCCAAAAGATCAACCTATAATATTATGAATCTTTGTTCAAAACAGGACTGAGAATATTGTTTTTGCAATAGCTTTTGATAGCCAGTTTTCCTACTTCATTCTTTGCTTATTACAAAATTAATTAGTTAGTGTGCAAGTTCAAAGTCAGGGATATCTATTAGAATGGTTTTGGAACATTTGCTGTAACATATATAAAAACTCATAAGATATTTATTTTACATGGTAACAGGAGAGACCACCCCGAGATACACTGTTAAAATCTCTTAAGACAGAAGAAAATTACATTGCACTTATTTTTCTCAGCTCCTTCTTTCTGATAACTTTTTTTTTTTGTTTTCATAAGTTCTTTTAGCTTGATTTGCTCAATTATTCATCTTTTGACACTGCTGGTGGCAGGGAGAATGTAAAATGAGTGAGTTTTAAGGGAAACGTCATAGAATTGTATAGCAATACAGCTTAAAAATACTTTAAGATTCCCACTGTAAAGCTTGCTTTCTCTCCTCTAGGCAATTCTGTGAGATGAATTATGTACTCTATTGATAGCAATAGATTTCCTTCTGATGGAAAAATAGAAATAAACAAATATCTGTATACGTTCATAGCACAATTCAGAAATAGTAAACAACTAAATATCTAAGGAACATTAGTGCAAATATTTTACTTCAACGCTATAAAAAGAAATAGGAAAACTGCAAGTAAAAGAGTGGGGTAGAATAAATTAAAATAAGTTAGATGCCACAGAGGTACCTTTATGTTTTGTTTAATTTAAACAAAACATGAAACTGTTATGGAAAGATTCTGATGTGATGAGGACCATCTGCTTTTATTTTGTTATATAATGATTTGCATAAAATCTATTAAGTTCGTTGTATTGCATGCTTCAGGAATTTAATAACCCAGAATTATGTATGATATACAGCACATGGCAACGAATTGTAATAAACAAGAATGGTACTTCTAACTGCATATAGAAAAGAATATGTAATTTTTAGGAAAATAAAGCTATTGCAACCTATTTTCTGTTGTATTTATTTAGTAATTAATGTGTTTGAATTCCTGTAAGATCACATGTTCTATAATTCTTTATACTTGACACAAGGGAGCAGAGAACGATGCTAGATTTACTTAGTATTTTAATATTACTATATTTTTCATATACCCACAGTTCTTAGATGTTTACTAAGCTAATGTGGATTAATTTCTTAATTATGCTTTGTGTATACAAGGATCAATTCTAGTCTCATTTATACCTATATAGGCAATACTCAACTCCTGTGAAATTAACATCTTTGTTACCTGTATAAAAAAACATGATAATAATAACTGCATTAATACATTATGATAGATTATTCAATTTTAGTAGTCCAGGAATGTCTACTGCAAGGCTTTCTGGCTTCTGTGCCACAGAATTGAAGAACACTCTAGAAAAAAATATTTCTGTATGAATTTTAGATACTGCTAAACTTGCTTAGAAATTTCCTATTGATGTTATCAAACAAAACCACCTCTATACAAAAATGGACAGCTAGTTCCTCCTCTAGTTATATTGAAGCAGTTATGATTCCCAGGTCAAACAACAGGGTCAACCAAGGCTACTTCTGAGCTTCACTGGGTGCCTTAAACTACTTCTGGTACCAAGAGGTAAATTCCCAGCTTTCTTAAAACTTTAGACCACTGGTTGAATTCCAGCCCTCTAGAGCAACCCTTAAAATCAGAGAATGAAAATGAAGACACAAAAAGTCAGCAAAAAATAGGTCTGAAACATGACTTTTTTTTCAATTATGAGGTGTTCATGTGGAAGTTCATCAAACAAATAGCTGACATCATTCTGCTTTCCAAAGGCAGAGTTAAATTGCTTGCAATTATTACCCCTTGCTACCTTCCCTTAACTCCATTCCTCCTTTTGCAGCTCATTAACTAACTGCTGTAGCACAGTTCAGACTCTGGGTCATGCATTAGTTTGTATCAGTTGACTGGTGTGTCCCCACTTGACTAGCATCTCTGCAGCTGAACTGGGGTCTCCTGCAGCTGACATTAGCCTGAGCTTAAGTTATTATACTCTCCCCTAAAATTTGTTCTTGATGCTCTCCCTGTGCAGAGTGCTATGGAGATATAAGAAGCAGTGGTGTATTTGGTTAGTAATTTTCCATACTGAGAGGAGGCTTGCAGATTAGTTTTACTGCTTTTATACTACCACAGCAGAATAAAAAGAAATTGACTGGGACAAAGAACCTCTTCCAGAACAATGATAGCAGTGTCTTGAGTAATTTGGTATAATACAATTTCCTAAATTAAGCTCATCTTATCTATCAGCAAATCTAAATCTAACCAGGTATCTGTTTTGTGGAATTAAATAACCATGTTCTACCTAAAGAGCCTTTTTAGCTGTGAAACTGCTTGGTGCCCTTGGAGCAACAGCTGTAGACTGAATGTGGTTATGTTAGTCTTATACAAGACATGAAGCCTGCCCATTGACATATCCTAGTCTTATCCAATGCCGCAAGAACTAATAGTATGTATATACCTAAACACTGAATATTACTGGCACATACAAATATTTTATATTACTGCTTGTTTTTCTCAACAAATTTAACCCATTAAAGAATAGGAAAGGAAACTATTAGTATAATTTATTGATGTTTAGCAAGGATATATATAACTTACAATGTTACTTCTGAATTTGTAGTATCAAATCTCAGAGGATATTGAATTTTAGGGTTTGAAAAAATATTACTGGTATTTTAGGCTAAGATAAACAAGTGTGATTTTATACTGTGTAAAAACTTTGAGTTTTATTAAAGAAATCTCAATCAATGAAAAAAATGTTTCATTATTGGTTCACTTCCTCATCTTCTGGGCCTGTATACTGATTGTTTTTACTAGTTGATTTGCAACCTGTTGTTCTGAGAAAATGTGTGTTTTCCTCTCAGTAGCTAGTTTCTATATTTTTTGTTTAGTTGATTTGGGGTTTTTTTTTGTGATTTTTTTTTCCCCCCAATCTTGTAATGGTTAGCTTCTCTCAGATCTTTTCTTTTGGCTGGAAAACAAGGTTAACACTGGGTAGAAAGAAGAAATTTTCCTCCTTTAACTAAGTATGTTTGAACTTCTGTCTGAAGATTAGAAATCCATGAAAAAATATATTATTTTATTTCTGAATTACAGAGAGATTTTCTAACTTTTCTCTGTATTAGCTGTGTAAGCAGCTTTTCATAATCACTAGAAAAGCTGGTGTCTTTTTTTCCTTTTCTCTTTCTTTGTCCTTTTCCATTAATTTTATGTTAACTCTTAATTTTGTGTCTAAATGAGGCCCTTAAAACACCACTTATAATTCTCAATGATGCTGTCCACTTCTTAAGGAAAACAAAATTGTATATGTTAAATCAAAGCTTTTTTCTGAACAGTATTAGAATGCCATGATCCAGCTATGACCTTAGTACTGCAAAGTGTGACAGTTTTACTCTATATTTTTCCGAATCTTTCCTGCAACATTGCTGTTTCATAAACCTCCATTTTATATTGATTTCTCCTTTGAAGTATAGTATTTCCCATTTGTTTACACTGAGTTTCATTTTGATTCTGCACAATATTTCTAAAATTAAATTAATTTGAAATTATATCATTGTTGTCTAATGTGCTTGACTTCATATTTATACTTTGCATATTTTCATCGACCATATTTCCATATTTTATGAGAATGTCACAAATAACTTTCTCAAAACCTTACATAATTCAAGGCACATCCTTGGATTCATATTATTTACAAGATCTGTCAAAAAAGGAAATAGAAGATTTATTTCATTACAATGCAGTGACACCTTCCAATGCTGGTGACTCCAAATGTTTGGGTTTTTGCAAAAGATTCAGTGGCATGTAATAAGCCTTTGGAGACACTGGCAGTTGTCTTTCTACTGAGCAAGTATAATGAAGTAATTCTACAATTTTTTTCTGAAATTTTTAAATTCTTTTTTAAACAAACATATGTTGTTCTTCTAAACTAAGAGATTGTGTCTTTTTTGCAACAAAAAAAAACTGAAAAGGGGAAAATGAATACCTATGATACAAAGAAATCCAAATGTTCAGGACATTGCAAGTTTGTAATGAAGAACAGAGTAAACAGCAACTGTTGATATGGTATCCTTGGTCTTTTCAACTGTCTCAACTCTGTTCAGTTCTCAGGAATATCTCCCCTTCTGATCAAAAGCTACAAAAATACGTTCATATATTAAATACATACAGTAGTATTTTCTTTCTTGAGACAGGTGTGTTGCATTTCCTGAAACTGTAATTCATAGCGTGTGGAATACATGATAGATAAGGCACCTTTTATGTCTTTATTAGATATTCTAACTTCTGTGTAACACTCACAATTTTTTCTTTGACTGAAATGTTAACCAAAGCATGTTGACTTTGGCTAATAGAAACGTTTTACTGAACAATGTGTTTGGTATTACACGAATTCTTTTTCTTTTCTGTATAATTTGAACTACAGAGCAACTGTAGATGAAAATGTGACGTTCTCATTAAAAGTCTAATGACAGTAACTTAAGGCCTTACAGTCAATTAGCACAGTCAGACAAAAGTTAGCATAATAATGCAAACAACAGATGAAGCATACACCAAATTCTTGCTGGTCGTATGTTTTGGGACTAACTCCACGACAGTTCATTAAGTTACTCAAGTGTACACCAGCTTAGTTTAAGATTTTAATACCATTTTCTCCCTGTTATGAGGATGGAATTTGTTATAACCAGAATGAAAAAAAAAAAAAGTATGGCCCCATAACTTCTCTGGGGAAAGAAATTTCTGGACCTTTTTTTTTTTAAAAAAATCTTCTTATTCTCCTTGGTATATTACTATCCTCTGTTCTGAGAAACAGACAGCGAAGTCTTAACGTATGGGATCATACCATATTTGGAAAGGAGATTGAATCTATACAATCTTCATGCTATAACTGTCACATACAAATCAAATGAAAAAATAGTTTAGACTGTGGAGACAGGTGTGGTAAGTGCCATTAATTAACAGCATGTAATAAAATTAGTTTCATACAATCCAACAGCTGACATAACCAATTTTAAAATGCACTTTCTGTACTGCACTAAGAATGACAGAAGATGGGGTCACTGCAGATTGGATCACTGAGAATGGTTAGAAGCTCCTGGATTAGTAATAAGTGACTAAAAAACCTTTCTTACGGGTGGAATTAGGAGATAGATAAAAATGGCTATCATTGTCTTAATTTGTTATATCTGTATAGTAATACATGTAATAGTTACATTTCTGCATGGTGAAAATGATACTTATACAACTGAAAGTACATTCAGTATTTTATTACATATAACCAGGTGTGAGAATCGGTCCGAAGTTGGCCCGAAAAGAACAGTAATGTCTCAACATCATCAGCGGAAACTTGGAGATAATACGCCAACACTCAAAAAGGGGGGATTGAAAAAGGGTTGCAAAAGCAAGCACTTTGTGATCTCT
>NW_009604196.1:5211-11956 GCF_000690535.1 Cariama cristata | reverse complement strand
ACTGCAAGAAAGACCTTGAGGTGCTGGACAGTCTCCAGAGAAGGGCAACAAAGCTGTTGAAGGGCCTGGAGAAAAAGCCTTATGAGGAGCGACTGAGGGAGCTGGGGATGTTCAGCCTGGAGAAGAGGATGCTGAGGGGAGACCTGATCACTCTCTACAACTACTTGAAGGGAGGTTGTAGTGAGGTGGGGGTTGGTCTCTTCTTCCCGGTAAGTAGTGATAGGACAAGAGGAAATGGTCTCAAGTCGTGCCAGCGGAGGTTCAGATTGGATATTAGGAAGAATTTCTTCACTGTTAGAGTCGTTAGGCATTGGAATGGGCTCTCCAGGGAGGTGGTGGAGTCACCGTCCCTGGAGGTGTTCAAAAAATGTTTAGATGTGGCATTTCAAGACATGGTTTAGTGGGTTTAACAGGCATGGTGGCATCAGGTATACGGTTGGACTTGATGATCTTTAAGATCTCTTCCAACCATAATGATTCTATGGTTCTATGATTCCATGATTCTACGATTCTATGATTCTATGAAATGCAAGCAATGAGCGGTCTTGTTTAGGTAGATGGGATGGGTCAATTAAATATCTGCTGTGTAATGAGATTCACCCTTCCAAACAATCACATAAAAATTTGCAACAATATTAGAGGAAATACTCAACCCTGACACAGCAAAACCCACATGATAAAAATTTAACCTTCTTTGTTACCACATTGCACAGTGTTTTAATAGTATAAATAGTAAGGGCTTTAACAAATCTGAATATTTTGCTATCCTACTCCCTACACCTTTGGTTTGGTAACAAGATGAATTAAAGATACTGTATAACTCAGGCAGTTTGGGCTTTTCTCTCTGTATGTACCCCTTTCCAATAAACTCCCTCATTCTGGACTTCACATTCTACTTAATTTACTTTTGTCTATCAATTAATATGACACTTGCATTAGAATATCGCCAGACACACAATGTTGTCAAACACCAACGTTGTAGGTAGCTTGAAAAATGCACCCTAACTTCATTAGTGTCTCATAAGAACACTTGACACTAAAACATCTGCATTACCTAGTACCAAGATTTTCCATCTAACATATAGTGATTTGGCATGGTTAATTGGTTGGATTACTCCATTAACAGGGAGTATGTGATGTTTTCCTTGTACATCCAAAACCTTGACATTCTTTTGCCTTTCAAAAAAGTTTACAATCATTTAGCTAGACATTTAGCTAGACTTTTAGTTTTAAATCCTCCATAGAGATATGCCTGTAAATCAGAGGTTGGTATGAAATATGACAATCTGTCAGCTACAGTCATCTCCATATTTCCATGCACGATTTTTGCTAAGCACAGTAGCTTTCCTGTGGGCTACTTTCAGGTGTCTATCTCTCCGCATACATAAGAGCCTGGATTTAGAAACCTGGGAGGGTTCATTTCTGACTGGGACAGGAATTGAAGTGTTAAAAGATGCAAGTCTGAGTCATACAAATCCAAGTGGGAGTTAACCTGATCTAGATGTAGTTTTCTGAAGACCGTTGAAGCTGAGCTTCTAGACTCCTATGGCCAGGGCACAGATACAAGTGAATCCAAAGGAACCAAGGGATATATTTAAATCTGAGAACAATCACCCTGCCTTTCTCTCCATTGACCATAGATGGAGCTCAGATGAACCACTTTTCAGCGACAGAAGTTAGACATAAATTGTGTACATAATAATAAACTCCCATAAATTGTGTTGTTCTCCAGCTACATGAAGTGGGTGAGCTAGGGAAGGTTAGATGGCCACTTCAGTCAAGCAAATCCAGGCATAAGAAAAAACCTGTATTTACAACACACCAGAAGTCAAATACAAGCTTGGACAGAGTTAGAATAGCTAACCACTGGAATAAATTATCATTCCAGTTGTTGAAGTGGAATGATAGTTCAAAAAAACTGTGGTGGGTTTTTTTTTTCTTTTTTTTTTTTTCTGTAAGCCAGCTAAAAGATACTGAGTTCTGTATAGAGTGATAATTTAAGATGTGATACAGGGTAAGACTAGAGGTTGTACTAGTCTTTGCTCGACTGAATGAATCTCTTAATTATACTCTGAAGCAGGATAGCTTATACAAATACTTATAGAGTGATAATTTAAGGTGTGACTTATACAGGGTAAGACTAGAGGTTCTACTAGTCTTTGCTGGACTGAATGAGTCTGTTAATTATACTCCGAAGCAGGATAGCTTATGCAAATACTTCTGACAATGGACTCCAAATACGGCTTCAATGACTACTCTGCTGTTTCCTTCCAATACATTCCTATTAGGAAGCTGACTGAAAAAAAAATGCTTTTTAAAATTAAATTCAATGCCAAAATTCATTGACTGGTGAAGAAAACTAAATTTACTAATTCACGAGAAAAATTACTTTAAAATAGAGCTATAATATGATAAAAGCAAAACTGCATAAATGGTCAGAAGAACATTTTCGCGATTTTTTTTTATGTAACCATTCAGTTCCTCATGTAACACTGAGGCTGCCTGTAAACAAATCCACTCCTAGATTCGTGTGATTCAAAAGAAAAATTTGCAACAGCTGTTGTGTGAATAGCACCGTTCTGAGATTTGAGTTCCTAAGCTGATTACAGGCGAACATCTGGAAAATTGAATTGAATCCAAATCTACTAAAAATTACTGTGTCTGTTAGTTTGTTGTGTTCACTTCAGGAAATGAGCAATTTTATCATAATTTAAGGAATTTCATTGCACGGTTGGTGGCATATACATTGAAAGAATGTAGTAATCTGTATTCCTCTGCTATGAAGAAAACAATCTTTACAAAAGGGGAAACTGTCCCACTTAAATCTGCAGACATCACTGTGATATCCTTCTTATGGAGTCTGGGCAACCAAATGAAATCCCAGCCCTCTGCTTACTGAAATGGGAACTTATTTATGTACACAGATACAGATTCATTTAGACCTGTAACCTCTGAACTGAATCCTGCTTCTGAAGTTAGGATGAGCTGAAGCCCACCGAATGTACGTGGGATTGATTGGTAGTCAAATATGAAGACAGGTTTTTCACATCATAGATGAAGAGAAAAACAAAACAAAACAACCTTTGGACAAAATCAAAGGTCTTTGCTTTGGTTTGATTTTTTTTTAATCTTAAAAGATCTAGAAATATGTAAATATTGAACCCAAAAGTTCTTTTCAGCCATTGGAAAATATGTACAAACTGGCCTGTCGAGGTTTCCTTGACAGCCTTATATTTTCAGTTTAAGGAAAAAAAAACCCACCTATAAAGTCATCAGGTGTTTATAATACTCATCAATGTTACCTTTTTTCTGGGGAAAAAAAGAAAACACAAAGAAAAAAACCACTGATGCAGAAAATGGCACCCAGGTCTAGTTACTACCACAGCTAACAGTAATCAGTTAGACTCTGGGGGAAAGAATTGGCTATTTATTAGTGTATCTATTCATATGTTCTAATATCCTTCTGAATTATCTATGGACACTTCAAAATTAAATAGCAGAGAAGACCTAATATGAGGGGAAACTGTCAGGTTTTAGGCTTTAGGGCCTTTCCTTTATTTTTCAGTGAAAATTTGGAAATTTAGACTTAGGATATTTCACTGGTAAGTAAAAAGTTGCAGTCTTGTCTTCTATTTCTCATTTTGTGTTTGAACCCATTGACCTTATCAAAGATTTTAAATATTCAGAAAACATGTGGGATAGCAGGTGTTTAAAAAGCTTGGTCTGAAAAAATGACTTGCCATTCAGGGGGAGCTCCTGTTTCAGTAGAGGTCCATCAGTGTACTGCCAGAAATAAGAATTAAGTCAATACAATTTACATCAGATTATTTTATTCATATTAAAAGAATTTTTTTTAATAGACTCAAACAATTTTAAAATAAATTTTCAGTTGATGCTCAATAATAACTTCAAAAGAGTCCCCAGTACAGGAACAAATGTTTAGCTGTACCGTCTGCCCAACTAAGGATCCTGTCCTGAAGAAGGTTTAAGGTAAAGTTCTTCTTTAGGAGCAATAAATTTTTGGGGCAATAAGGCAACACTGGGACAATCATTGCAGTCTGAGGCCTCTCTGGAAGATTTCAGGGTTATGTAAGTTGTCTAAAGCTTTGCACAGAAGTGTTGTAGAAAGATACTCCCTCTGTCATTTTGCTATATTTTCGTTGTATTTTGTATTTCTCCCAAACAGAGAAAAAAAAGTGGAGTTTAATTAATAGGGAGGATCACATCAGTGTGGTCCTTCACAGGCATACAAATAAACGGGAAGAATTCTAAACAGTGTGGTTAGGGGCAGCATAAGACCTTGATTGGTTTCAGTGAAGTGCAAATATGGGAATTTTTTCATGTAACAACAGGACATATTGCCTCATTTAACATGGGAGTGGGGCAGAGAGAGAAAGGACGGAAGGAGGGAAAGAAGCAAGGAAGAAAGGAAAGGAAAGAACTAAAGAAAGGAAAAAACAAAGAGAGAAAGAGATATAAAATAAACAAAAAGAGAGAGAAAGAAAGAAAAGGAAAAAGAAAGACAAGAAGGAATGAAAGAAAGAAGGAAAGAAAGAAAGCAAGAAGGAAAGAGAATGAACGAAAGAAAGAAGGAAAGTAAGTCAGCCCTTGCTATTACAGTTTCAGCTTAGATGACAGAAATAAAATGCTGGCCCCAAGATCTGCATGGAATCATTCAAACAGCTTAATAGTGCAGGGGATAAATCACTATTATTATTATGAAACAGGAGACAGAGTTCTTGGGACCTGGAACTGTGCAGCTCAGCTCCAACTGCTGTTCAACATTCAGAACTACCAACTTCATTTCCTCCTAGCACGTAATAAATAACACATCTACCCAACATAAAAGCATTTTTATAATAGCAGTAAAGGAACTGCAGAGAGTGTGATTATCATGAACTAATAACACCCTGTAGAAGATATGCAGCACAGATTGGAGATGACCTGAAAATGAGACTGCAGTTCACATGGCTGGTACTGTACCTGACCAGCCATTGTCCCATTTTGACCATGCTATCCCAAAATGCTACTACATTTTAATATTCTCTCCTTTTGCCACAGTAATTTACACAGAGGGAGTCCATTTATCATTGTGGGTTTCCTCTCTATGCGATGGCTTCTAGCACAAGAGCTAAAATGAATGCTGCGTTTTAATTCATGGCGCTGTTAGCTCCGTTCGTGCACCAGCTCACACTGCCTGTAGTATTTTCACAGCATCACACATCTCGAGGAAACAGAAGGGAAGCTCAGCTGGTCTCTTTATAGTGATACTCTAGCTTTGCAGAGGTGATGACTGTACCCTCTAATGGGAGAGAAGGGATTGCCTGGTGGTTAAAATATACAGCTGTTAGCCAAATCAGATTTGCTCCATACATTTGCATAGACTTGAGTGACCGGTGACTTCATGCCTCACTCATGCTGCCTGTGAAGTGGATCCTGCCTCACTCTGTTCTTGCATGTGACCTTGTTCTTGCACATGTTTTACAAGGGACCCCAGAATATGTCTCAGTACTGGTTCTTGAATACCTGCACAGAGGGAAACTGTTCTGGGTATGTACTCCGTGAGATGCTTATTTGTGGAGGAATGTCTCACTGGAGATGCTTGCACGTGCTCTGAAACAATGAAAAATCAGCCCAACAGCCCCACATTTGCTATCAGTGGGAGGGAATGAATGAGAACACAGAAACAATAATTTAATAAAAGTCCATGCCTCAAGTACAGCCTTACATGATATTCCCCAGACAGATTTGAACAGTGTATGAAAGTCACATGAACTACATAGTATTCTCACACCAGGAAAGAAGCCAGAAAAGTTGTATTCCTATGGTTGAAGTGCCCTCTAATTGTACTCCTCCCTGTAAATGACTTTATCTCCTCTATGATGGGTGTTTGATAACCAGAAAATAGCTGCAGTGATCCAGAGCAGTCTTCTATGACAGGAGCTTTTAATCTTCAGTTGAGTGTTGGTATCCTTGTTCATGCTGTGAATACTTCTTGATAGTGCTGTGCAGCAAGAAAGCATGGACAGCTCTAATCTTAGAGCTTTTGGTCTGAAATTCAGCCTTTTATGAGATTTGATCAGATTTTTGGGACAGTTTCTGTAATCTTGGTATTACAGATCTAAAATCATGCCAAGCAGAAAACAGAAGTAGTCACAGAGGGAAGACTTGCCACATCTTGATGGAAAGAAGACTGGTCTGTACTCTGATCATCCTCAGCCGTCTACAGACAGTGAAGAACAGAGCAATAATGGTCTGTTTGTTTGTAATAATCTTAGTAGGGCCTCATTAAAAAAATTCTTTGTTTTGTTTTGCTTGGTAGTTTAATTAAAAACTGAAAAAAGGGGCTAAGTTGATCAGAAAGAACTTTTTTTTCCATTTTCTCACTAAGTGAAAATAAAATACAAAATCTGGTTTGCACATTTGATCCACTTGAATTGGGAATTATTTTTTTTTGAGGGAGAGAGGTGGCTTTAATGACCTAAAGTGCCTGCCAATCTCATTTTCTTAAAAGTTATAATTTGGGTCCTTTTAACCCAATTCAAAAAATGAAGGAGTAGATTAAGCAAAAGGATATTTGTGTCATACCCAACAGTTTTGCACATTGTCTGTAGGTATTTTACAGTTTTGACTTAGGGCAAGCTTTAATATCAGAAGGATAGAGTTCTTAAGCCTTTCTGTTGATGCTATTACACATTGCAGGGACTATTCAATTATCCATCAAACAAGAATAGTGAATTTTCTT
>NW_009604196.1:0-5180 GCF_000690535.1 Cariama cristata | reverse complement strand
AGAGTGAAGAGACATCAGGCAAGGTAGAACTACAGTAAAGTGGGGACTTGTCTCAGCCTCAAAAGAAGTATGACATAATGTAAGAAATACGTAAGAAGGAAGGGAAGTGAAATTATATAATTCAGACAGTGAGGTGTAAACCAATCCCAAATTTACTGCGGTGGGAACAGATTGTCAGTCCCTGAGGGAAGGAAGCAAAGTAAGCAACTATATGCAAATGAGTAAGATCATTTATGCAAATTATGTTTACATTTGGTCATAGGACTTTTGTGAGCCCAGACGATTTCTGTGAGAAGCAAAACAGTAGGATTCAGGCTAAATTAATGTACTAGTCTAGTCAGATTTCCGCCCCCTCCCCCACCCCCAACATAGAAATATAAGGTACTGGATCAGGACAAACATTTATCAGGATGTTGATTCCAATAGTAGCTACAGTAGATGCCCAGAAGAGTGTAAGAAGAGCCTTGGGCTGTGAGAAAGGGGCATTGTGATCTCCTGGGACAACTTTCCACTTTCCAGCAGTAAGTGGTATAGAGATTGCTGAACTGGCAACCGCAGATGGGCTGCTGTGTTTAATAGCTGCTTGATCTGTGAACTTCCATGGACGTCTAATCTCTTCTATGAACTTCTGTATAATTTTTGACTGCTGGAAAACTCTGTGGCAGAGCTTCACAGTTCAACGTGCAGCATGGAAAAACACCCCTAAACCAAACAAAAAACAAACAAAAAAACCCTAACAAAACCTAAGCAAACAAAACCCCCTCACCTTTTACATTTCCCATCTGATCATTTCCTAGGGTGTCTTGCAGGTATTATACTGTGAAAAAGTGAATTATTTCCCCTCCTCACTTTCTTTACACCTTTCCTTTTCCATAGATCTGTTATATCCTCCATAACCACTTTTCATTTTCTAGAGGATGTTTTACGCCTTTGATCATCTTTGTCACCTTCTCTCTACCTCTCCAGTTCTACTATATGCTTTCTGAGACAGTGTGATCAGACTGAATGTACTATTCAGAATATATGAATGAAGTACAGTGATACAAAGCTTATTTGGAACCATCACTGAATATATATAGTTTGAGTTATTTTTCTGCATGTGCATTATTTTGCATTAGTAGAAATTAAATTTTCTCAGCCATTTTATTACCCAGCCAGATAATACTGCAAGATCATCCTGTGACTCCTTGCAGTCAGTATTAGGTTTGACTACCCTGAATAATTTTTAACACCTGCAAATGTGGTTCCTTTTTCAGATTACATGAGGATATCGTGAAGAACCACGCGTGCAATGTGGTTCATGGGGAAACCATCTGCTAGCTTGCCTCTATGGCAAAAATAAATTCTGTGCTCCCAATACTTGTTTTTTTTATCTGTTAACCACCCCTAGGATAAGAACTTTTCCGTACGCATGAGACCACGGTAACATGCTCCTTGCAGGAGCAGCTTTTAGATCTGCCAGGAAATGACTGCGTTGCACTGTGGAGTAGGGCATTTCCTCACCGTGTGGTCCTGCCTGGGGGAGCAGTAAGGATTCCCAAGACAAGAAAAACTGAGGCCCCCACCAGTGCCCATTGCCCACCGCTGCCCACTCTGCCCACAGCGGCCCATTGTGCAGGACTGCCGATGCCTGGGGCGGCGCTGCCCTCTCGTGTTTGCTCCACACAGAGAGCTGCCAGCCCACCCACCATGGAGATGGGGGGTCACAGGCACTCATCCTTCAAGAAGGAGTCAGCAAAGAGGCAGATCCAAGCCTATTGTATTTGTGACAGAGTAGGAGACAGTTCGCATCATCCACAGTTAGGTATGCTGGTGTATGCTAGGACTTCTGTTGCCCCTGAGTTAGGATGGATGGCAGAAAGTTTAGTTGGAATGGTCAACAGCTGTCTTTTCATGCTGTAGCCTCACCACTAGTTGTATGTATATGTATACTAGCTAATGCATGGGAGATGAGATAAGTTCCCTCGCCCAGCTGTAAATGAGTGTTGAAACTGGACAGAAATTCTTTGCCCCTGAAAAGTTTCTGAGGTTGTGCTGGTTTTTAGCTGATAAAGATCAGATTGAAATTGATACCTTGACATGAAATCAGTTAGGTGAGGATGAATTTCAAGCATCAGAGTTTTCACATCTTCCAAGCCAGAAGACACATTTCCATGCATTACAGCAGTATGTAGAGGTGCTTAATATGGTATTAATTTCATACCAGAGCTGCAAACTACTGTCAGTTGTCTGAGAGAGCTTTACCTGGGCTGCAGCATGTAAGCATTTGAGTTGGCTACAAGGAGATCCCACTGATTAGCCCATTTGCAGGAGGACCTGAGAGCACGGTCAGCTCTACTTGTCTTGCTCCTCTGTATGTCGGCATAATCTGACCTCCATAGCTGCAATCAATATCAATAGTCTCATTGATACCCAAGAAGTGTATTCCTAGATCCTGAATTCCTAAACCCATGTCTGCCCACTCTATTTCTCACATTACTTTCACATTACTGTGCTTACATAAAAGATGCACCACATAGGGCTAATTCTTTCTTATTTTCATCTAGACTGGCAGTGCTACTCATAACAAGAGTAGTTCTCTTATGTTAGCGGTCACATACTGGTGTAAGAGTAAGGAAAACAAGACCACGTATACTTTTGGCTGCGTTTTACTCTCCCAGGAGGAAGGATACATTAGATCTTTATCACATGATGGACAGAGAAATGGCACTGTGTTGACTGAAGCTACTCCTGATTTACACCAGGGAAGAGAGCAAACAGCTGCTCATGAAGCTGGCAAGGAGAAAAGCAAAATACAAAACAGTTGGAGCCGACAACAGCAACGCTTTGTTTCTGGTCAGCATAATCAGATAGTGACTGCTTCAGGGTTGTGTTCTCCCTTTTTGAAGAAAACACATAGCATTCACAAACTGCAACAGATCCCAGCAGGCTAAACAGAGCAACAGCAGATCCTCTGATTCCTCCCTGTGGCGTTTATGGATCCATGAGTGCTGATCTTACTGTGGGTTAATTATGCCCATATTTATGCATCCACCAGAATCTCCTCATGTTTAATATGTTCTCTCAATCTTGCTATGCACCTTTTTTTTTGTGGTCTATTCTGGTTGTTTTTGTGTCGTAGACTCTGCATATTTCTCTTTTCTGCCTGTATTACCTCAAGGACCAGTTGAATGACGTCTTCTGTGCATCCTTTCAGCACAAAATGGGTAAGCCACAAAATGGGTATACCAGGCTTAGGGCAGCAGGGATGTACAGCCCTACAGCTAAGCCAAAAATAATCAGTAAATGTTTGTTGAAAACACTTACCAATGACAAATGGTTTTGACTAAAATGAGCAAAATGAACTGTAGACAGAGATGTTCATTTTGGTTGAACATTTTGTATGTTTAGATTAAAAAGTTTTCTTTTTGGAAACTTCTAAAAAGATCAAGGAGATTTTTTTTTTTTTTTAAAAGAATTTTTCCTCTATTTAAAATAATAATAATCATCATCATCATCATCATCATCATCATCTCTTTCCTTAGCCCCTGCAGGACCAATAGCCAAATTGTAGCTTAAGATACAGGGGATGGAACAGGATTTTTCAGTCTTATAGGACTTCTCACATCAAGTGACTGAGATTTTGTCTGTCCACTGTGCAGTAGAGGTGGGTGGGGGAGGAGGAAACTATTGTCTGCTCCTCATCTCCCCTGAAACCCTGGCAGGTGCCCACCTAGTTCCCTTCTTTGAGCTATAAGGAAAGGGATCGTTGTTGTCTCCTCTAGCTGGAAAATGATGTAGTACCGTCACTCAAAAGACAGAGGGCTATGCGATGCCCATAGATGAGATTGCGACCATTTGGATGGTTGTATTTCAAGATGTGATAAGGATATTGTATTAATTTGTCATTTTTTTGGCAGTTCTAGATGAATTCATGGTGAAAGTTTTAAAAGCAGACTCCTAGCTGTGTCCCCCCTCCTTGCTCCAGAATAATCTGAATAGGAAGTTCTCTGAGCAAGAAAACAAACTTCAGCATTGTGGTCTGCGGGTAGCACTAACTTCTTGATATCATTAAGCGTGACTTTAGGGCACTGGTTTCAAACAAATTCATGGTAGTGATGATGACCTTTAAGCCTGGGCTAGCCTGGGGAAGGACTGGAGCAACTGCTGTGGATATGTCATCAGCACAGCTTTTCCAAGAGTCCTTTGTAGTGTGAAAGTTTGTGATGGGAGAATTCCATGCAAAAAGAGCTATGGGAGAGGTTGTAACAAATCTAAAGGAAACCATCAAGTCACAGTGCACTACCAGCCATTATATAAGGGAAGGGAAAAGCATTAAAAGAGCTTTACATTTCACTGGTGACTGTCAGAAGTGGGAGCTGGCCGAGATAGAGAATGGATTTACTCAATTTCTTAATTTACTTGTTAACAATTCATTAGCTATCACAGTGGCTATTAAATCCCAGACTAGTTTTGTCTGTTCTTTCATCTTTCAGCCTGCGAAGATAAACTTTATCTAATCTATTCCTAGAGATCTTCTGTCTAATTTTCATTTCTACTTACCCCTTTCATTCATTGCAGCTCTAGTTCTGCTTTCAGTTACATTCAATTCTTCACAGCTTCCTTTCCCAGCCACATAGTATTATTACTCTTCCATTTTCCAATGTGATCCTCCTGGATGACGTCCTCCAGAAAGCTGGTCCTTGCTGCATCATGCTCTTAATTGACTTTCGGTCTTCGTAGAATCATAGAATCATTATGGTTGGAAGAGACCTCAAAGATCATCAAGTCCAACCGTATACCCGAT
This sequence comes from Cariama cristata, assembly GCF_000690535.1. NCBI lineage: Eukaryota > Metazoa > Chordata > Aves > Cariamiformes > Cariamidae > Cariama > Cariama cristata. Next base: position 394 of record NW_009604196.1, on the reverse strand, counting down.
GCCACCATGTCTACTAAACCATGTCTTGAAGTACCACATCTAAACGTTTTTTGAACACCTCCAGGGATGATGACTCCACCACCTCCCTGGGGAGTCTGTTCCAATGCCTAACAACTCTAACAGTGAAGAAGTTCTTTCTAATGTCCAGCCTGAACCTCCCCTGGTGCAACTTGAGACCATTTCCTCTTGTCCTATCGCTAGTTACTGGGGAGAAGAGACCAACCCCCACCTGGCTACCCCCTCCTTTCAGGTAGTTGTAGAGGGCGATCAGGTCTCCCCTCAGGCTCCTTTTCTCCAGATTAAACCCCCCCGGCTCCCTCAGCCGCTCCTCATAAGGTTTTTTCTCCAGGTCCTTCATGAGCTTCTTTGCCCTTCTCTGAACATGCTCCAGCAG
>NW_009604195.1:17995-32251 GCF_000690535.1 Cariama cristata | reverse complement strand
CCCAAGCTCATGTCACTCGGCTTCAGTGAAGCCCCCTCGCTCTTCTGCCCCGGGTTTTGGGCAGAGCCCTCTCCAGCCTCAGCTGGGAAGCACAGGGAGCCCTAAACAGACAGAGAGGCTCCAGGCATTGCCAAACACCCCGCTCCAAAGGAACCGAGAGAGGCAGAGCCCCTGCTGCCTGCATTGAGCCTGGAGAGTCCAGCAAAAAAAAGGGGCAGCCACATCACAGAGATAATATATCCCAACCAGCGGGAGAAACAATCCATGTTTGGGATGAAAATACGTTTCCTCCCCATGGAAAAAGTGAGGCACCACTTGACTATCTTAATTGCAGTATGGCCTGTCCTGTGATCTTGGTGCTGCATGCCCTGCACCAGGCATTATTACGTTTCCCTTTTGTTTCCCACACTGATGGCCTCATCTCTTCATTTCCTTCTTAACCTAACTGAATTGCGATGCAGGGGAAGAGAGCTTGGGTGGGGTACAGCATAGTCTTGTCAAAGGGTTTAGTCTCTGGGAGATGAAAGGAATCCAAATCCAGCCTCTTCCTCAGAACAGGACTACAAAGGCTCCTTACAACCAGCTCACACTCTGGCACACTTCAGCTGCAAAATGCCAATAGGAGAATGGGCATCACTGGAAGGATGTGCAGCAGGTAGGGGCATCAGTTAGGACAGATCTGTCGGCAGAAGGAATCCACACGACACCAGCCCCTAGGCTGACAGTCCTTAGCCTTACAGGGCTGAAAACCAAGCACACCTCTTCATCCTGCTGGGGAAGGGGCAAGGCTCAGCTGAGCTCTGTCCACGTACCATCCTCCTCCTCGCAGGGATCCACACATGGGGCTGCCAGCAGCACCCTTGGTGCTTCCCCTTTCTGCTCTGAGCAACCAGTGCTGCTTTCAAACAGAGCCTTACGTCCCCACACCTCCTACCCCATACCCTGGGATGCTGGGGAAATGTGCCAGTTTCCCAACCCTAAAATCGGTCACTGTATGCTTTTTTTATAAGAACCTGCTGCCCTGTTAAGAGTCCCAACAGGGTTTTTACTAGGCAAATAGCCAGCTAAGCATGGGCAATGCCTGGATCTTGACTATTCATTGCTGGGTTATAAAACCTAAAGTTCGTATTAATCTTGCCAGGGTGATGATACTGGGATACCACAAGCAAACAAACAAGCGAGCTTTATAGCTTCAACAATGATGAGCTGAGTTCTGACATTTTACACTCCATTTGATTTGGCAGAATTGCAAGATGGATAATGAGAGGGCAGAATTTGGCTTTGAAAATACAATAGCTACTGTGACAGTCAGCCATTATATCCCATCTACATACTTCCATACATAGTACATGAAATAGTGCACAGAAATCTCCCTGTCTCAGAAAAGTGTTGTCGAGGCTGAAGTCAGGCCCCTACATCTCATTTATCTGCTGTGGAATACAGAAGATGGAAAAGGAGCAAACCAGTAAAAGAAAGGAGTATCTCTGGGTCCAGGTTATTGAATACAATCCCAGAATATTAGATGGTTTCACAGGGACAGGTCACTCAAAGCTAAATATTTCACACCTGTGACCGATACTGTGTTCCTCCGTTTCTTGCCGCTGGGTTTGTGCCCCACGGGTTGCTTTACGGACGTGCTGAGCTCTCGGGCAAAACTCAGATCAAGCGACAGGATGTTTTTGCACAGAGACGGCACTAGAGAATACTTGGGAGGAGTGTGAAAGGAAAGAAACAAAAAATAAACCAATAACAGATCCTAGTTATCTTAAATTGGACACTCAATATTAATGAATAGTTCTGGTTTATCTTCTCACATTTTCTCAGTTTACAAAAAGTTATGCCCTGGTGCATACAAACACATACACACCCAAAAGCAGCAGTAAGACAATACTTGTAACTAATTAGTGAATTATACAGACACCACAGTATGGAATGTTAATTAAAAAAATAAAAGCCATCAGGATCTTAGTTATTTTTTAATAGCACAAAATAAGAATGTGCTGGGACACACAACAATCCAAAAACCGACTACTGCCTCCATGTACTGAAAAAAGAAAGCATTGGGGAAAAATAAGGAGTGCTATTATAATAAAGGGCTTCATCAGAACACATGCAGAGTTGGGCTGATTTCGGGCTATATTAGGAAAAAGTAGCATTTGAGCTTAACTTGACAACCTTGAGCATGTCCTTTCTAGTATAATTTTGGTAGCTGATCATGTGAACAGTGTGTGCACATGTTTGTACACAAACACCATATTAAGACATTTAAGACATGAGAAATATTTTATCGTTCTATTATTATTTAGAAACTGTACTCAGGAGATTCTTTCAAGATCTATATTCATATTAAAAGCCAACAAATTATTACTAGACTGACATAATAACCTTGCTCATATATTCATTCTTGTTTCAATTCAGAATAACAAGAAACATTAGGAAAATGCAGGATAAACAATATGCTTCATGATTTAGAACTCTCAGGCAGTTCTGTAAAAAAGATTAATTTTTAGTTGCTCTATACAGACAAAGACAACACTGGAAAAGGGACTTGCAGCAAATCTGCGTTTTTGTAATTTCTCATTTAAGCCAAGGCAGTTTTTAGCTAATCTTGAAAACTTCAGCTCTCAAAGAAACAAATAATTACTTTTTGTTTGTAATATATTAAACTAAACATTTCATTTTAACCCTCCCAAAACACACATACACACAAATTCATTCATTCTTCCTTGGGGCCAGATTCTGATACCTTTGCTGAATAAAACCGAAAGCCATATATCTAAAGTTCTGGTCGAGCAAGTTGCTTTCTTGTATGACGGTACAATAACATTATTCCTGAATCTGACCATCTCTTCTTTAAATTTTATTGATGTAGGGTCAAGCCTTACAATCGATGTTTAAAGAAATCCCATCGATTTAAATGTTTAGCTGTTAATAAAGACTAGTGCTTTTCAATGGCGCTGAAGTCAGTTGTTGTGAGGGTCTGGAGGTACTCGGTGTCCCTGCAGAGTCAGTCTAGAAGTTATCGTCTGTATTGAGGTGCAGATCGGAGTGTCTCTGTTGTTGGTGACACACAAATACAAAGTCTCAACGGTGGTATCACCTCAACAGCAACAGGAGAAGAGAAGTGGCCCAAACCTGGGATTTTCAGCACACTCCATGGTATGCGGTGGTTGTGCATATTCCATATACAGAAGGAAAGTGTGCACGATTCTTTAGGTGTCCTAAAAGTAGATTTATCTTCAGCCTTTACTCTCCACCAAATACTCAACTGAAAAGCCTACCGTTTTCCCTGTAAAAGGTAATTTCCCTATGGAAAGCTTCTAACTGAGCGGAATTCAGAGCAGTTTCGGGATTGTTTCCCGTCTCCGTAAATCTGACCATAGGGGTCTCTTGAAAGAAAATTGCTAAGAATTTCCAACTGGACTATGTAATCACAGCGCCTGGTATCAAGAGGAGGGGGAGTGACATGAAATCACTGACTTGTGACATACATTCCTCAGCAACAGCAGCTGCTGCCTAATGACAGCTAATAAAGGGAATCTTCCCTTGACAGAGCTGCATGCCTGCAGTGGGACTGGAATGTGCCCCAGATAAATCCACTGATAACCTAGGAAGCAGAGATCACACCCAAAGAGTATAAAAGACAAGCTTCGGAAGAGAGAGGCTAGGACAAGGAAGAGAAAGACCTGAAGAGACATCTCAGAAGAAACAGCTTGAACTTCCCTCTTTCCAACGAACCCAGCACCATGGACACTAAAGGCTCATTTTCCTGTGGCTTCCTCTTGCTGCTGCTCATCCAACTCCAGTCCAGCAGAGCCAACCCTATCTACAGCCTCAGCCCTGCCAAAGAGCTGGCCAGCATGGAGGTGAGGACTCTCTTCTTTTGCAAGGTTAAACTTTTGGGGTGCTTAGCAGAGTGTGAGGTGATGTTTTTGCCTTTCTTTTGCATCATCTGATAGCCCTATCAGCTATGAGGTGATGTTTTTGCCTTTCTTTTGCATGATCGGATAGCCCTATCAGCTGTCATATGCTGGGGGACAAAGTCTCAGTTCTTCACAGGGGTTCAAAGCAGCTCTATAGAACAACACCCTCCAGTGCTGGGTTCACTTGAGCTTGTGGGTAGCAGTGGGAAACAAAATTCTGATGTTGTGAGATGTCTGCTTTGAGTTTTTGGTTCTTCTTCCCCTAAAGATCCACCTTTCTGGGAACAAAGTCCCAGAGAGGGGAGAAAATCATCACAGTAGCTCTGTAAGAACAAATAGAAAACTTTCAGGTTGGCTCCTGTTCATCCCACTCAATGGCAGAAAGAGTGAAGCAGGACAGCCATACGGCTCTAGCTTTGTGATTTAAGAGAACCGGCTGCATGTGGATGGGAGGTAAAGTGGAGCACCCAAAGTCAATCTTTTAGAAAACTTGCTAGAGGAATAGTATGACCATTTAGTGTGACTCACCCAGAAAAGCTTCTAGAGCTATGAAATTACCAGGAGCATATTTTAATGAATGATAGAGAACAACCATTGTTGCAGCACAATACAAATTTAAGACTCAGTCTTGCAAGATAAAGTCTGAAAGGTCAGACCTTTTCTTCTACTGGTACCAGTGACCAGCTTTTCACAGCATCAGACCCTGAAATAAACTCCCTAACATGATTAGGACAGTGTCTGCCAAAGCTAAAACCATCCCATGCCTCTAGGCTGTTTCCAGCAGCTAGCTGAGAAGAGTGGCTTCCAAATGTGTTCACTGTCAAGCAAGCCATAAGGCTCACTCCTCTCCATTCTACTTCTAGAGACGAACAATTAGATTCCTCTAATTCATTAAGCTGCCCTTGAGGAGGTTATCTGATCCCTGTTACACAAAGCTTTAAAAATTATAGAGAGTGGTACCCAGGAAGAAGTCACATAGCAGACATAAATTTAGCATACAGGTATTTTCAGGGAGATGCATGTTACTTTAAGGAGCAGCAATCCTGTAACTCCTGGGGCAGAGATCAGGGAAAACACCAAAAGCTTCTCCAAGTGATGCCCATTGAAATAGCCAGGGGTGACAAGCAAGTAGATGGTCTTAGCCAAAAAAGAGAAAGCCAGCTACTGGCAAGCAGCATTGCAGGCAACTTCTGAGAACGTGGGAGTGGACTATGGATTCAGAGGTACTTTGAGATTGTGTACCATTTGTGGGTTGAGTAATATCTCCCTGTGCAACTCAAACCTTGCTTTTTTTCTCTGCCAAGAGCTCTTCTAACCTTGCCAGTAAGATACACTTTGGTGGTAAGCAGGTTCAATCAGCTCTCAACTAGAGCTACCCATAGGTGGGATTAATGTGAACAGGGATTTGCTGCAGAGGACAGAGCTCAAGTACCACCAGCAACCACAGGATCCAACCCAACAGTCTCCCTAGGGCTGGCTATGGGACCACTGATGAATGCAGAATCGGATGACTGGAAGAGCTAGCAAATGACCACAAAACTAGGAGATTCATGAAATTAATCCCTCTCTTGTAGGCTCTGCTGGAGAAACTGGAGGATAAGTTTGCAATGATTGAAGCCCTGGAGTCCAATCCTGACCTGCAAGAACCCAAAACCCAGGAGGAGATCCCACCAGAATTCATAGATGACAGTGATGACCAGAAGGCTGAAGCCAGGCTAGCACCCAGCACCCCTCTGTCCTACAGGGACCCCTTCCTCAAGAGACTGAGGGGGCTGCAGATGCCCAAGATGATGAGAGATTCTGGCTGTTTCGGGAGGAGAATTGATAGAATCGGCTCCCTGAGCGGAATGGGTTGCAATGGTGAGTCCCGCCTAAGCCATTTCGCTGAATAGAGCAGACTGCACCTGTGTCATGTGACAAGGGAAGAGCAGGTTCTCATTTAAGTCTTTAGTAACACACAGTTTGAGAAAGGAATTCGTTATAGCCTAATACTTAAGCTAGTATTAGTTTTTCAAAAGAAATCCCGTGTTTATTGATTTGGTAGATAAAATCACTGCTGACAATGGTGGCATATACTGAGAGAGAAACAGATTCTAGTAACATTTATTTCATGTTTGGCTTGCAGGTTCCAGGAAGAATTAGGACAACCTCCCTATACCCTACTCTGAAGAATGCTTTACAGTACCCGTTCCTCCCAAGATGAAAGCCGGATGCTTTCTAAGCTCTTCCACAGAAAGTTATTCCTATTTTTATTTATTTATTTATTTATTTATTTGATGTTTTTTTTAAAAGAACATTTCTTACTCTAGCACCAAGAGACCATCTTTAAATAAAACTAACACATTAGACATTTATGCTGGACCTCTCTCCTGTCTGTTGCATTAAAATTTCTTGTATCTTCCTAAAGTCAAAAGCCTATGTTTTATTGGTACTCTGGTACCCACAAGGCTGGATCTTATTTACACAAGACTGAGAAAGTATGAACTTAGTAGAAGCAAAAATGAATTTTTCACTACAGTTTTTCCTTCTGCACTAAGAAATTATTACAGATTAGCAGGGAAAAAAAAGCTTGCTCAACATTGAAAGACCAATATGAGTCCTCCTATAGACAGGGTGTCAGAAACAAGAGGGTCCTTTAGCTAGTACAGATTATTCAGTCAAAGAAAGTGTCACAAATCCCTCATGTAAGCAAAATTTACATGAAATAAAATAAGAAAAATCATAACACTCCACAAATTTCAAGATCACCAGAGGGAGGAAAGGGAATTCATTGTATATGCTTTCTAGCACTGACCAAATAAAGGTTACAAGCATCAACTGAAAGATACATCATTAACTGTGTCTTGTCTCACTCTGCATGTGGCTGAAGCACTGATCCCCAGTGTTTCTTGATGGATCCTCAATGCGCTTGAATCCTATCACAGCATTTCTCATGTGAGGGCATGTGGGGTCACTCCAATTACAAAGCAGCTTGTACATAACATTTATCACTTTCTGGGAGTGGCCCCTCATCAAGTTGTTCTAAACATGGCTAACAGGAACACTGCAAGTCTGATAAAGGTTTCATTTAAGCCTTTGTAGCTAGATTTCACACCTATGATCTGAATTTGTCCCAAACCACATTCTCCCCTCGCCCCCAAATAGGGTTATACGGCAAGACCACATTCAGTTAGCACCCCAAGGACCAAACAGCTTGGATTCCCAAGTGAGCTACAGCAATGGCATTGAGCCCAGGCTCAACGCAACTGTCCAGTGATTGCACATACCACTAGAAACTGCTTTATTTTGAGCATCTAATTTTGGGCACATTCCCAGCATTCATTATTCGAGCACTTTGGAAAGCTCGTTCAGGGCCTAAGAACACAGCAGCGCCAGGACAGACTCAGCTGTAGAAGTCTAATTCCGATTTTGCTTATGCATATGCACACAGGGAGGCAGACGTGCCAGAGCCATGACAGTTGCTGACAACAGCTCTCAGGAGCCACAGCTACAGCGAAACCACAAGTCTGAGTGCTGAACGGCACACCCCTCCTGCACATGGCTGTTTACAGCTCAGGCTGCTGTACCGCTTTAATAGGGCTTATGTCACACATCACATTTCTGACAAGCTGCCCTCCCAGTCACTCCCTGTACTGCTGACATGGCCTCTGAGAGGCACCTGCATGCTCCCTGCCACGCTGGGCCTTGGGATTCTTCCTTAGGGAAGAAGAGCAGAAGCCTACTCGGGTGGAATTATTTTGCTCTACTCCAATGGGAAACAACACCTAGTGTGACACAAATCGCAAGTCAGAGCCTCTCTCCTTCCAGCAGCACCAGCCAAAGACAAGATACTCTGTGCAATAGTGCCCACATCGGTTTCCCTGGCAGGAGAACCAATTCCCAAGCCAAGACTAGCAGCAGCTACCATGAGATGTCTCCGCAGTGAAAAGCTACAGTGACCTTGCATTTACTCAGAGGCGATTTCACAAATCAAGGTGGTGTGAAGTCACCCTTTGGGGAGTCTTTGTGGGGACAATGGAGCTTTGTCTTCTCAGACAGGCTTTCCAAACACCCCCCCATAGCCATTTGTTTGCCACTGCAGCCAGGTGGGAACCTGCAGGTGGATCCCTCCACACTAGCAACAGGCAACAGCCTGACTTCTCATGTGTTGCTATGTAGGAAAGTAAAAACAATACTCGTACTCTAACAATAACAGCCTTTGCTGGAGCTGAATTTTATCCAGTCAAGCAAAACTTGCATAGACACTGTAAATTGTCCCTCCCTGTCAGCCCCTCAAGGCACAAAACACTAATGAGTTCAGTGGAACGTGCTAAAAATGGCAAGAAGAGTTGGCGCTGCCGGACCCAAAGCCAGGTGGGTCCAGTATTCACAGCAAGCCAGTTCCCGGTGGAACAAGTCTGTATTGGCTTGCAGACAGTATGTTAATAGACCCTGCGGTCTGGGAGAACCTAATTGAGAGTAGGCAATCTAGGAAAAAAGCATCTCTGTGGCTGGATTTTTACTGCTACTCCCATAAACACACTGAGCTGTAAAGCTCCCCCAGGGAAATCTCACAGTCAGGTCAGAATAGAACTGCACACAGAAACAAGCACTTGGAAAAGCTGAATGAGAAAAACTTAGCACTGATCAGCTCTACAGGCAAAGAGCATCACCCGCAAGGACAGGCAAAGCTACCACTGTTGCTGTGAGAGCTGGAACAGCCAGACCCAAACAAGCACACAGACAAAAGCAGCCCACTGCTCATGGAGAAAGCAAGGACATCTGAAAGCTGAAATATCTCTCTATAGCTGTACTGGTCGCTTTCTAAAGAGGGTACAGAAAGACTGTGGCCAAGAGGGTGCATATGGAAAACATAAAAGGCTCCACTAGGAACTTGCTTTCAGCAAGGCCAGGAACTTCAGCCTGCAGGTACAGAAATGAAGGGTTCCGGAGCGAGCTAGCAAGTGCATTAACTTATCCTCCGTTTCACAGAACAGCCACATACACTGTGACCCAGCAGTATCAATGGCAAGTACCACAGCTCTGTTCTTCACCGAAGATCAGGAGGCTGACCTTTACAGCAGGGGAAGAAAAGAGGCACAAGCAGTTACCACAGCACAGGATGCACTACACGTTCATGCTCTACCTTTGCAGCAGCTTGGACTTACGTTTATGGCTCAAAGGACAGTCCTGTTGTTCCATATACACATCAGGTGCTAACCTGACAGCCTTTTATTTCTTCTGCTGCTGCTGTCACAGTTGTCACAGTTGCACATGCTATCCATGAAAGGATGCAGGCATTCTTTTTAACTAGGCCTTGCTCTCTTCCAGCAGTAGCCAGTTCTGCACAGACCCATATCTAAATGTGAGGTAGCTTCCTTCAGGTTTGTAGTGGATCAGCCTTTGGTGCCTGTAAATTTTGGAAACTAATCCTGGTAGAACTTTTTGGAGGAAAATATGGGATTGGACTGGAGGACAAACAAGCAGTACCAGACTCTTGCAAGGGCATGAACTGAAGATATGTTAATCTTCAGTTCTACATTAATTCCTATGAAGTCTTCACACCTATCCAAGATACATCTCAAGTCTTCTAGAGAAATTTCCCCTAGGGGAAGGTAAAGTTGGTGACGTGTCAATAATAGTGTAGGAAAAAGGCTAGTGGCCATACAACCAAACAAGCACTTGAGAGTTTTGCTTTAGGAACTGTGCTGTGAGTTAGCCCCAAGACAAGGAATCAGGGTAGCTTGTAACTGTAAACACTTCAGAAACAGTCCAACCACAGGATGCCTTTGGGACAAAGCTATCACTGCGAAGCAAGAGCTGATGTCAAAAGCAGCTAATGGAGGTTAGGTTCCAAGTAACTATTCAGCACTGAGTATGGGGCAGGGTCCTGAAATCCTGCCCTCCACCCTGTCAGACAATAGAGTGCTTTATAAACCTTAATCAGCCCCCCACAACACAACACCTAGGATGCATCCAAGTACTGTCATGCTCATTGTGCAAAGGAAGAAATATTCCCTCCACCCAGCTCTAATGGTATTTGCCACTTCCTGCAATGCCAAACTCCATTCTCGCTTCCTAATAGCTTCTGGCAGTAACCCTGACTGGCAGTGTGTAATCCAGCAGCTTTCTTTCCTTTGAACTTTGAAATAGAGTAATTACACTAGCATGCTTCATGCACACTGTAAGGCACAAGCCTGATTTGGAAAAGTGGTCAGGTCGGCATGGAGGTTTTTTTGCAAATTAGGTTTGAGGGTTCTTTCCTCCTCAGACATTGCACTATCCCCTTCCAGCTTCCCACTGGATGAAATGTTTCACTGAAATCCCAGTCCGCAGGCAAGAATGCCAAGAGGACCTGTCACCACTGCTTTCTTTCTCTAAAAATCATATGTGAAGTATAGGGCACACATCCTTCCTGCAGTGAAGCATGGAGCTGTGCCAATTTGCATAACAATCTGGCCATATCCAGCTTGCTTGATTTACTTTCACTGAATCTTGGCCCCCAAAGGCCTTTGCTGACTGACATCTGCTTGGTGTGTCCCAGTCATCCTAGGCAGCAACTCTTTACGTATGATAGTACACTGGCACCATGCCCAAAGACAGAGGCTACCAGCAGCATGGGCACACAGTTCAGAATTTAGCAGAAAGCCTGTTGACAAGTCTGCTGTGTTGAGAACAGCCTCTGCCCAAGCCTCTCACTTGCTTACCCAGAGGTACAACTCCCATTAGATGCTTGGTGCCCAGTTGTCCAACACTTGTCTCGATTTTCACACTGAAGAAGGGAGAGTCCAGAGGCATTGTTGAGAGACAAAGGAAGTGTGATGCTTTCTGGTGCTTTTCTCACACCTCACAGCTATCCCACAGAGAGATTCTCTAGCATAGGCATCAAGGAGCTGCTGGGAGAGTCAGCAAGGGTCTCAGGGTTCTCCTGTCTTTTCTGTTAGTCATGAGTTCTTCAACACAGTATTGTCTTCTATGTTCATCTATTCAAAATGGTATATATGGGTTCCAGTCTCCTGCTCCTAGATGCTTAAGAATCTCTACAATGTGTGTTAAACCATACATGGCCCATACAGCGACTCATGCTTTTATTTCTGCAGTTTTGAAACAGCCTGGAGAAAGGGACATCCTGCTTACTTTTGAACAGTGATCTCAACCTCACAAACCTCACAAACTGATACCCCTCACTTGCCAGATGGTGGTGGAACCCATTGCTGTCTCATTCCAGCTATGAACAAGCTTTTTCACACACTACATTTGAAAACCTACAGTGGATGCTGAAGAGGCTGTGCTTCAGCACCCTGGACAAGAAGAGCAGCTTCATTCTCTCATCTTACACTCAAGGGCAGCCAAAGCTCAGGGCAGCCATCCTCTGTTTCTTCCTGTGTGTGCTGCACGATACACACCTGTATGTGTATGTATACTTGCTAAAGTAGGCAGCTTGTATCCTTCCAGCAGAGCAAAAATAATAATTAAAAAAATATCTCACTGAACAACACTAAATTCTTCTACTAGATACATGCTTTACAAGTAACAGGGATCATGACACATGGTTGGATTTAATGAGTCTATAAACCTCAGTAGAAAGGGATTTTAATCTAAACATGAAGTTGGTTGCTTTAAGCATAAATGTATTACACAGCTTTTCTAGTAACTGCTTCTATCAGCCATGATAAAATACAAGAGAAACCACCACTTATTAACTGGTTTTGATCCTTCCCTTCTTCAGGCAAGAAACTTTACTGCTTTTATCCTCTGCAATAGGAATGACCTTGCATATAATCTTGACGCCGAAAGCAGCCCCAAAGCGGACAAACAGTCTAACCAAGTGTCTGGTACCTCCATCAGTCCAGCTGGCTGCTTTAGTAGGTTTGGCTACAAGAAAGTTGCCATTACACCTAATTGTCAAGCTGTGTCTGTAAGCATGGACAGACACACCTCTCCCACCCCTTTTTTTCAGGGGTGGGAGGTAAGAAAGTAGATAGAAGACAGATAGTCTATTTCCTCCTTTACTGTTATGCTAAAGTGGCAGTTGATGTACCTCAATTTTAGGAAGGAAATGCTTCTCACTCCCTCCTACATTACTGCATTTATGACTGAAGGCAGTAGCAGAGCTGAAGCTGAGTTCCCCCTGCTTTTTTCTCCTGATGACTCTCTTCTACCCTGATTCCTTTCTAGGACCACAGCTTAAGACCACCATGGCACTTCTTATTTAGCTCCCAAACACAGATTTTTCCACTGTCCCCTCCCAATAGATGCTTTTATCTATTTCAGGCTCTCCCTGTCATTACATAAACACCAAGCGAGAGACTGAGGGCAGGAGCCAGATGAGCTGCTGGCTAACTTTGTAAGAGTGCATCAGAGCGCTACTACCTGCGTCCTGTACAACACAACTACCGGATCCAGAGAAAGAGCACAAACATGGAAGGAAAGGCAGTAAGCTTTTTGGGTCAGGTATTTCTATAGTGCCTAAAGACTCTACTTACATTTTTGGCCTGTAAGCATGTGATGAAAGATCAAAAATTGTCACAAGTTCTTTTCTGTAAGGTATAGAGCAGGATAAAGCAGGAAACATGGCCACAAACTAAATAAAAGCTAAAGATGAAATTAGGATTTTTCACATCGTGGAGAAGCCACCTGTAAAACTAGAGGTGCAACACTGCACTCTTAAGTGTCTTTCATTAACTTACTGGGAGGAAGGTGGAAAGCAAGAGTTTTCAGGTAAGAAAGGCAGCAGTCACCTCTAGCACAATGTGCTCAATTCAGCTCCTTATCAAACACTTAGTAATTCCCTTCTTTTAAACAGTGCTTGTGAGAGAACACGGGATTAGAGCGGTCACAACCTAAAGGATTACACCAATTCCTATCTTTGCCCAGCCTCAGAGCACCTTCTGCACAAACTGTTAGATCCAGACAGCTCATAAATAGCATCTACTCATCTACCTCAAATCATGTTCTTGGGTATTGCCATGTTCTGCTAGTTTATTATAATAAAGGGCAAAAATAAGACAACACTAGAAACATCAAAAGGCCTTGAAAGTGCTGAAGGAGACACACAAACATTTTACTCTCAGACACGTTATGGTTACACGAATACTCCCCAAGTGCCATAGTTCAAATAAAAATATATTCATACAAATTTAAAAAAAATACAATTTATATACACTGTGGAATTAGCTTACATCATTTCATAACAAAAAACAGTGCAAAAAAACAAATGGAAAGGTAAGTTGCTACCATTGGAATGGCTCACAGTAAGTTAACAATTCAAAACCGCATAATTAACACTGCACAGGAAACCATGAGGCAGGGGAGAATGCCCCATACTACCCCCTAACTTTTGCCACCAATACTAATCCAGTTCTTGGTTACTATTCCTTTAGTGTTGCTCTGAGTAAAAGGTTACAGGCACCTATGTTAGAAGTAAGTTTCTTGGTAAATCAGTAAGCAACCAGAGCCAGAGTAGAAGCAGTTAGTGTGTTGTAAGAAAGGAATTAAGTGACCAAAATGTGAGAACAAGACTGATTCAACACAAGCCCCTTCACATCAGTCCTTAGCAGAAGAGAAACGCTGCATCTCCAAACATCAGACAAACTTGTAAGTCCCTTTCTGCAGGCTACATAACAGTGACTGCTCACTGAGATTTCCCTGTAAAGCAGCTGACAGCATCTCCCACCATCCTCATTTAAAACTTCTTTACTGAAGGAGTGAAAGGGGTATGTTTTCCAGCTGAAATGTTTGAATAGGACAGATGCATAGGTAGAGCAGACAGCACTGACAGCAGGCTGAGGGCAAGTAGCCTTCTCATGGGGAAATGCAGCTGGTGCTCAGACATACCTTGAGAAGATTTTTCAGCCTGTCTTGTCTGGATTGCCTAACTCCAGGCCTCAGTGGCGATGACAAGACATCCTGCAGCAAATATACTGCTGCAGTTTGTGTCCAGAAATAAAACAGAACAGGATCAGCTCAAGGCAAACAATCTAAGGAGCCCTATTTGTGTGCAGGAAGGGAAGGAACCTTCCACACACAATCACTCAACGTGAGCAAGACGAAAAAGACTTGTCATGGAGAGACACAGGGCATTCTTGACAGGTCCTCTGATACCATGGGATTGTTAATTCCACATTAGAGTGATCTGATATCCCACCGGAACAGGATTCGTGTGATTTGTAACTGACCACGAGCAGAGATCCTTTAAATGAAAGGTAGGTTAACAGAAGTGTATTTCAAACCTACACTCCAGCTTCAGGGAGTGCAAAAGGGTGCTGGAAGTTTCTTGGGATAGCTCAGTGCAAGACCAGAGCTCAGGGAACACAGGCATTTTAGAAATCATCTGCAGACTCTCCAGAGAGAA
>NW_009604195.1:0-17965 GCF_000690535.1 Cariama cristata | reverse complement strand
AACTTGCAAGTCAAGAGCAGTAGCTGGTGCCAATTCATATGCTCTAAGGAACATGCCACACCTGCCCCAGGCTAAGGGATCCAGGTTGAAGGCACAAGATGGATACTGGCTGTAGGAAAACACCTTCGCTTTAGTCTTGGAAGTTTAAGAGCTTGCATGCCTTATTTGAAATGGAGCTAGGATATTTAGAAGCCAGCAGAGCTATTTAGCAGAGGAGACAAGCTGTTGCTGCAAGTTCCACAGCAAGAAAGGGAAAAGAACGAACATATTCTGTGCTCTTTAGCTAGGCCACTTCCCAAGCAGCCCTGGAGAGTGGCCATAGTTAACAAAGGGTCCTGGGACACGCACAGCTTCCTTGGCAACAACTGCCATTGCACATACCACAACCCACTCCTGCCTTTGTGGAAATGGTACAAATCCATTCTTGAACACAAAGATCTGCCCTTCCTCTCTTAATAAGGCAGCAGGTAGGAAAGAACACTAAGTGAAAAAAAAAGTCTTCAGATGTCAATGAGAAATAAAAATTAAAATCCAAGTGCTTACAAACAGCTTTGCTAAAACCAAACTTTCCAGCTGAGCCACACTATCCACTGTAGGACAAGGACTAATTCTACCCTAAAACTTGGCTTCAGGGACCACTTGCAAGACCAAGTTTTCTCTCATCTGCTGGACAAAATTCAAGAGGCTCCCATGACTCAGCTGTCTTTATTGCAAGCACAGCCAGAGAATACATCCGACTACCAATTATCTGGACTGCAAAGACTCCACCAACATCTAAGAGTTCCAGTGACTTAAAGAGCCCTACATCAAGACCGTGGTTGGTGACCTGGGCACAGAACCTCCCCCTAACCCTAAATGTAGTAGGGCTCCCCAGCCAGCAGTTTGCAGAGCAGTGCCCTGGAACAATCAGCTTCCACAAAGTCAATCAAAGAGGCTGTTTTAACAGATTTAGTGTTTTGACACATGTAAGGAAAGGGCCTAACTTCTTCAGGTTTAGTCAGGAAAATCTTCAGCATAGGCGAGTTCCTGAATTCAGAAAATGCAGTAACGTCCAATTTCCTTCTGCCACCACTCTCATCTAGCTAGCTCCTCATGGCAGACAACAGGTTAACCGGAATGCTCAGAGGCTGTGTAGAAGCTTTTCTGGGATACATTCCCCATGTTACTTGGCCTAGTCTCTTGGCTGAGAGAATGCTCTGTGCTTTATCAAGCCAATCAGCTCTGCAGCCCCTGGAGGCACAATGCTGGCTTCCCACTGAGGGTTATCTGTATGCAAAACTCAGGAGGGCAGGTGCCTGCTGGAACAATACAGGTGCTGGCCAGGATGGTACCTGCTAAAGCAGTGAACTGGCTGCAACTGGCTTCTAAGTGCTCATTTTACCCTTACAGATATTTGGCTGTTGCAGTTGCAAACATTATCCCAAGCGTTTCTAGAGCACAGACAGCCCCACTTATCACCCCGCAGCAGACTCTGCCTGTTAGTCACCAGCACCAAGGATCCCTCCTGTATGGCAGTCTGAAGTTACATCAGCTCCTATCATGACACAGAGATAATTCAACCAAGCTCAGAGACAGGGCATCAGTTCTATTTGCCTCCAGAAAGCAACACTTCACCATGCTCTGAGGACATGGAGTTGCCTGGTCTCTAACCCTAGCTGGAAAGGTGTCCCAGGCTCTCACTGTTGGATCAGTACAAGGACAAAGTGTCTACAAATGTCAAGAAATGCAGGAGTGTCAGGGCAGTGACAAAGTGGAGTGCCACAAAGTGCCTGAGAAGAGTCTCTTACAGAGAGTTAATAGCAACAGCTAACACGGAAAGAGATCTCCCTTCTCTGAGATGCTCTGCAAATGTATTAAACATTTATAATCCTGAACAGCAACTGGAATTGAACTGTTTTGAACTCTTGATTTGCTGAGCTGCTCTCAAAAGTCAGCTGCTGTCAAAAACATCACAGCAGGGACGCTTCCCCATGAAAGAAGGAGAGAAATTAGGAACAAATGAAGCCAGAGAAAAACATGGGCAACTGGGAGCACCCGCAAAGAGAGGTGTTATTTCCAGAGTTGGATTTTTTAATACTGCCTTTGAGAAAAGCTGTCCTCCAGAGCAGCTATTTGATAACCGCAACTTCAATACCTCCTCTCAGCCTTGACAGTGACCCCCTTCTCACACAAATAAGGCAACAGTTGCAGGAACAAGGGAGGAAGAGGAAAAGGGAGACATACAGGAGGATAGGGGAAAGATGCTGCAGTTCTCTGCACAGGACACAGTGGAGCTAGAAGGGTCTTTTTTCCAACCCTTAAAAAAACCCAAAACAAAACAAAACAGCAGAACATACAGTGTCAGGACAACATCTGATGAAAGGAGATAACTGGGGCACAGGAAAAGAAAAAACCTGGATCAAGAGCGGTCAGATCAAGTGCCTGAGACCACTCAACAGCTCTGGGCTCAGGCAGCTCCTCTAATTCTCTGGCTAGCAAGATGTTTTCCAGCTCCCCAGGCTTGATATGCATGTGAGAAGCCAAACGGCAAGTCTTGGGCCTTGTGGGGTCCAAGCAGAATGCGAGCGCGTGTGCAGGCTTGGAAGAGGGAGGTAGCCACACCGACAGTGGGGCAGGGTGGGCAGGGGCATCAAATGGTCTGATAGTGTTGTCTCAGTCTTGCCTGCAGAAATTCGTGGGTCAGGTTGTGCCGAGTGATTATCCCAACAATCTTAAAGAGGAAGAAAAGAGGAAAAAAGATACAAGTCAGTATCACAGATGTGCCACTAAGAGACGTGCATGGTAGAGCTGTTGTTCTTTCCAACCCCCCAAAAAGAGGGAACCTGCAAGCAGTTCTTGACCAATGCTGAGTTAGAGTGGGTTCAAGTTCAAATCTTGCCAAAACAACACCCCTCCTTCTCCCCGCACTTATCTAGAGGCAAGACACTGCTTTAGCTACACCCAAACGGACAGCTTAACTGTTGCTATCGCGTATGGACACAGCAGTAGTTATCCCTGCCTATCCTTAGGAATGGAAATCCTGTGTTAGACAGCATACAGATGTAACTAAATCCTTTGGAAAGTGAAAACTGTAATTGGAAATAACAAAGCTGTCT
Source organism: Cariama cristata (assembly GCF_000690535.1). NCBI lineage: Eukaryota > Metazoa > Chordata > Aves > Cariamiformes > Cariamidae > Cariama > Cariama cristata. Next base: position 14,870 of record NW_009604195.1, on the reverse strand, counting down.
CTTATGGCTTCATTAGAGACATTTCTGGTATCCCACATGACGACTGCAGATAGCTTGTCTCAGATACATTCTAGGAAGCTCTAAAGACCAGAACAGAGAAATGGTAAAGACTAGCTAAGTGGGGACTGCACACTGGCCATCACTAGCTGGCAGGTCACAAAAGGGACCCTCTCCCAGCATCCTGGGGAAACAGTCAAACCATATGTTTCAGCTGATTAAAAACCTCAGTCATTTTACACACTGAGAGTCCAGAACTATGCTGCTCTCTAGTACTGCAGGAGCATCTTGTACTACACATGGAACGGGTCAACATCTCTTGTTTTCAGCCAACAGGCTCTGCAGAGTAGCTACTGGGAACCCCAAGAGGCAGAAGAAGCACCGCTGTCTCATATGGACAGACCAGTTCGAGCTTAAGGGAAACGGTTTCTCATTATGTTTACAGGAAGTTACTGACACCTACTGACTATTCCTGAGCATTGTAGATGGCATAGAGACAAGTACAGTGAATCAAACACAAACCGTTCAAAGACTCCTTTATTTTGCTGCTCCTATGAGTAGGAACGGAATGCAAGTTCCCTTCCAGCAGAAAAACCTCCTGCCCCAACACACAGGAAATTCTGCTCTTGGCCTTGAATAAAGCTGTCAAAGAGGAAGCCAAATTAGTGTCCTCTGACAAGCTCAAGGCCTCTCAACAGGTACAAGATAGTGAGAGCTTCCACATGCTGCCAACCTGAGACGAGAGAGACTGCATGTCCTGCCCTTTGCAGGGAAAGCTGGAAGCAAGTGTAGACACAAAAGATGGTAACAAAGTCACAGTAATCAACAATGCTTCAGGGCCTTAAGAAGATCACATTCTGGTCTCTTTAAAGCATTTCTGGTTTATGTTAAAAGAGCTCTTAATTCCGCCAAAGGTGGAAAACATTGAAAAAAAAAACAAACCACAGTGGCTTCCTTGCTCAGCCAAGACAAAATGGAGATAAGGACTCACCTCTCCAACTGCATTCACAACCGGTAAGTGTCTGAGTCCCATTGTCCTAAACAGGTTGAAGACTTGTGACACATGAGTATTTGGACAAACAGTAAAGGGCGATGGGTTCATGTATGGGGTGACATCCTAAGAAAGAAAAACAATTACATTATTTACAAGAGGCATTTTCACTGTCTCTAGGAATCGCTAACAAGCAATTCCTACAAGTCCTCCAAAGCACTGATCTCTGGACAGGGGATTGGACTGTGGCCATTGTTTGTTTCTCCACAAACACAAAATTATTTCAGGAACCTTAATTTGTCACAGTTTGTTTGAACACTGTAACCCCTGATCTTAAGAGCCCAATGCTGCCAAAAGCCTCTGAACAGGAAAAATGCAGGTCCATGAAAGTAAGAATGTATATTAAAAAAGCATTTTGGCCTACATAGCTACCTTCCTGTCACAAAGACAACGACAGGCCTGCCACTGACTGAGCTGCCAGCACAGAGTTCCAAACAGATATCAGCAGTTTGCCTTTCCAAACTCACTCAGGCAGGAGTCTAATCTAGAAGGAAGTTAAACTAGACAGGCAGCATCTTATTCTGAAAGTAAAGCACCTGTGTGCAATGTACCTCATAGCAGGTTTGAGGATTGATTTCCATGTGCAGACAAGGTAGACTGAATGCATGAGAAGTACAGGATGTTGGTCACTGCACCCAAGGGTGGACTTAAACATGATCTCAGGTTTTTCTAAAGACTTGGGACAGTCCTAAACATATATCAGGAAACACTGTCACAGTGCAGTGCATCTCTTACCACAATCATGCGAGGGTTCAGCAATGTGAGGTCCAGGTCATGGATATCTGGATAGCGGGGGTAATCCTCTGACATCTCTGCATGGGACAGACGAGGCTGACTTGCACTCTGTAATTAAAACAAGTCCCACTGAACCTATGTGTCACTACACCAGATAGTACATGGGCTGCAAGCAGCACAGCAAACGATGCCTCCCAATTGCTCACCCAGATCTCCTTCTCCCCCCATGCCCACAGATACAACTTCTGCAGAGGTACCCCGAGCAGCTTGTCTCAGAACGCAGCAGTGCCAGCTCAAACCTATACAGGCAATTAGCTGACAGAGCAATGGATCTGCTCTCCAACCTCTGACAGACCTACACTCAACACTGGAGGGCAGCAACAAATCAGCCTTGTGGGAGATGGGCCTCAAACACAAATGCTCATACTGATCTCAGTGATACAGCTGATCCTCTTCTGGTAAGATCTTGGCACGCAGCAGTAAACAAACACAGTATACACTGCTGGTTGCTCTACTGGTATTTAGTATCTGCCCTCCATGCTCCAGTTCTGACAGGACTGCAATTTTATGCAGCAAATGGGTCTGTTGGTTTATTTTTTTTAAAACAGTAGCTGTCCTCTTTTCCTGGGGATACTTAAACAGAAATTCAATTCTCTTTATTCCAGAGCTGCAAGGGAGAATTCACATTATCCATCTGCAGCTTTTAAAACACAGATGCATTCCTGAAAGTGTAAAGCCACGTAAGTTCTTTTTGGCAGCCCACAAATATTGTTCCCAGTCTTCTCAGCCAAGAGGGTAGGGACGTCTCTGCTACACTTCCTGATTAGGAAGACTCACCGACTGGCTCTCGGAGTAACAAACACCCCTGACAAGTAGGGTGACCAGCTGTGAGCGCAAGATCAAGCCATGGAAGGTCAAAGGTCTGAAGCGTTCCTCCATGGTCCACTCTTCACTGGGAGACTGGTCAGGGTACAGGTTGGGGTAGGGAGTATATCTGTAACAGATACTACATGTTATAAGTTGCATGAACTTAAGGAGAGACACATGCCCCCACCTCCAAAACAACAACAGCTATTTCAGCTCTTTGCATCCTTCTCCTGAACATTTCAGGGACTCTTGCTAGAACAAACAAGTCTTTTCTCCACCAAATAAAATAGCAGAGAGAGGTCAAGAGCCATTACCATAGGCAGAGTATGACAACAGCAGCAGAACAGAGAGAGTCTCCTAACTCTCAATTTCAAATCACTTGCTACTGAAGCAATTTTCAGTGCCAAGTTATTCAGATTCTAATAAAAGCTGAAGCATCTGGCAAAATGTCAGGGTCAGGACTTCACTCATAAGAGTCACAATCACTAGGTTTGAAACTGATTCACTAGACCGGGCTTCTGCTTGGGAGCAACTGCAATTCAAGCCTGGTGACTCAGCCCAGTTACCAGAAAGGTGGTATCAATATTATGGCACCAGGTCATTAGCTCCTCTCTTGGGAAAAGTCAGCTTTGCAGAGCCCTGAGGTTTCTGCACACAAGACGCCATTAATTTCTCCAGACAAGACACTTCCCCAGGTATTCAATCCTCTCCAGGAAATATTTCTGGATAGATGTTTGAAGGAAATTTAAGTTAACAGGTTGGACACCATCAAGCCAAACTCACAGGTGTGAGCCCCAGCACTGGCTGATGAGACCTGACAAATCACTCTAAAACATGGGTACTAGCACTGTTTCCTCTGACATATGGAATGACAGGGACTGTATGAGGCATCACAACACATCTCAACATACGGAAACACCCTGTTTCCATACGTTTGTGCCTACCAGGATCTCACCTTCTCTCTAGCATCTGTTGCAGCAGATCCTCCTTTTCTGGTGGTTCCTCAGTTGTTATGTGCTCATCACACATGTTACGCAGTTCACTTGAAGGGTAGGATTTCATAGACTGACTACGCTTGCGCTGCTCTCCAGCTCGGGTGAGGATGCTAGATTTCTGGATACAACAAATAATTTTCAGATACTCACTAAGCAGGTAAACAGTCATGCAAGAGCAACTATGAACTATTTGATCATAGCTTTATGTCACCAGATAAGGTGTTCCTTAGTGCTGCTGCAGTACTTGTAAGAATAGCCAATAGGACTGTACTCTCCCTGGACACAGAACCTGGAGTTTAGGAATTCAGGCACCCTTTTTTTGCTAGAGCACAAGTATGCCACAAGCATGCCACAAGCACGTTCATTATTCATTCTGACCTTAAAATTTAAGTTTCTCCAAGAGACTAAAGCATCTGCCCCACTACCCCTCCTACAACGGAGAGAAGCATTTAGGCAGCTACTACTGATCTCAATGGTGGGTTCAATGCTTCAGTGCCAAATCCAAACTTTTTCCATGTCTATCCTAAAACAAGTTACTTAGTTCTCTTAACTTTTGCCTCTAGGAATGCAGCACACAGCCTTTACCATGACGCAGAGAATGGAATGAAATAGAGTCCTTGAAAATTCTGTGTTGCAGTAGGTGCTTATATCTGACCCGAATTCTGCACAGACAAAAGCCTAGATAACAAAAGAAAGGGCCTTCCACCTGCAAAACAAAGTGTTTTACCCTTCAACTTACCAAACAAGCAACTTCTTACCTTGAATTTGATGTTATTACTTATCAGCTGATTTCCCTTCATGAACTCTCTCTCATTGCCCCGGTTCTCAGTCACTACAGGGAAAGCATGATGGACAGTTGTGCGCAGGATGCTAACAAGGGACTGGATCCTGGTGTGTGGGTAGACATATGTCAAGTTGGGTTCCATGATGTCACTGGCTCGTAGTCTGCGGAAACAGAAATCCAAGACTGCTGCATGTATCACTTCCACAATAGAAGGCTAGTGATGGACAAACAAGGAAACAAAGCAGTCCCAAAACAAGATCTTGAAGGAGCCTGCTGTAGTTTAGTTCTGCCGGCTCGTTGTACCTGTGTGCTCACCGTCACTGTGTTATTAGCAGTGCCGGCACAATTGGTTTTGGTCTTTTTTTCTAAACATAACATTACATTAGTGATGCACTATAGGCAAGGAAAAAGGCTCCAATTTGTAACACAGAAAGTGTTTAAACACTACTGGGAAAAGATGACGAGTGGGAAGAAGACTAAATTCTGCAAGAAGCAAAGTCCAGTGGAATATTTTCACAGGGTTCTGGTCGAATCTCACAAATCTGCTCCTCGGATCTCCACTCGTCCACCCCTCCTCAGAAAGGCCTCCAGCACTCCTTTCCTGCCGCAGGCTTGGTGCCCAGCTCCCAACTCCTCTCACAACAGTCCTCCTCACAGCTGCTCCTCTTGGAGCAGCCAGGTTTGTTGTAGATGGAAGCATCACCCCCCTGCATTACAGCATTCCTTTCTAAGCAAGGACCCTACCTCAAACTCTAACCCACAGCCCTACCACGGGGAGTAGCCTTACTTATCCATTTCCACTTCTGTTTCCCACTCCAGAAGAGGCACTCCTCGCAAGTTCACATGGATGTCATAGATGCCTTTGTTGAAAAAGTCTCCTGTCCATTTGGCTACCTGCAGAGCAAATGGAAGGTCTACTGAGTTGTTGCTCCAAGTACAAGGCTCCTTGGCTTATCATAGCCCTGGAAGGAACAGAGATTCAGGGCCAGCACATGTTGAAGCAGTCTGCAAGAAGCCACAGCTAAGACCTTGCACTCACCATGAGGGTGATCATTATCGGGAGCCCATAAGTGATCTCGTTGGTGGACTCAATTAGGATGACGGTCAGGCTAATTGTCATGCGGACCACTCCTCCCAGGAATGCTGCTGCCCCAATCAGTGCAAAGGTTCCCGAGTAGATGTGATCCAAGCCAATATAGCTAGGGCAAAACATAAAGCCCAGAGATTAGAATAACCTGACAGAGCTCAGTGTGCGTCTGCAGCACATCTCTCGCACACATACGCACACTCAATGCACCTTTTGAGGAGGTTGGCGACCAGGCGTCCGAAGGCAGCCCCACAAAGCAGTGATGGTACAAAAAGACCACTGGGCACGGAGATCCCGTATGTCCAGCAGGAGAGTAAGAAATAGAGAAGGAAGAACAAGGACAGTGTGACTGGGCTGAAAGTACCTGCAACACAAGAAGAATCATGACTAAAGGGGCACAGGTCTGTCAGACAAAGACAGTAGTCTGGCACCATCCACCCCTCAGCTCACAGTGGGCTCATCTCACAACAGCTACTTAGTCTTCCAGTCCAAACACACATGGAGACAATGAACAAGCAAAAAAGAGAGGAAAAGCAGGCCTTTCTTCCCATGGAGGAGGCTTTCACCTGTTGTACCAGCAGTCCCCCAGAGCCATGAAGGCCTGAAGATGCTCTTAGCCTTGTAGTTCTTAGGACAAGGCTGTTTCAAGCAAGATGAAGCTCTGAAACCTAAGCATGGGATGGGGCACTCTCTCCTAACTACTCACCATCCTGGTGAAAGAGCTGCAAGATAGCCGACTCCTGAGGGTTGAAGAACAGTGTGGCCATGTCATTGTAGGTTTCATTTGGGCAGAAAAATGTTTTGATGCTTGAATTCACATCCTCTGACATACCCTAATGCAGGACACAAAAGACACAAACAGTTAAAATCCACTCTCTCCTACATTAGCTTTTGGGCAGAATGGGAGCAACCCTTCTGTACAAGGCTGTCAGCCCATACTTTGGGAAGTTCAGACCAAGCATCAATAGCAGAGATGAGGCATGCAGCACCAATGCACTCCCCGATTCACAGCCTGAGCTCCTTTGCCAAAGTACAAAAGCACAAAGAGTAGCTTTCATTATTACCCTAAGCTCCTGCAACTGACCATAACTAACCAACTTTCACTGAAGTTCTGTTACATATTACATGCTGTCAAAAGCTCATCATGTGCCTGTGCTTCTCTGGAGGGTGAACAACACGATGGGGACGTATAATCTTCACATAAGATCACTCACCTGCAGGCTCAGAGAGTCATTGCCACTATGACTGGTGGAAGACACCTGCCGGCATTCCCCCAGAACCATGGAGGCTACAAAGACCACGACCGTAGTAGTCAACGACACCAGCAGGCTCTCCAAGACTCTGAAAGTACAAAATAGAAAACATACACTGAAGCCACACTCAGCCCTGTAACACAGTCCCAGCTCTGCACAGGAGCCTTGATAAGGCTGCAAGAAGCAGCAGTCACCACAGCTTAACATCAGAAGCAGCAGACTCTACAAGTCAAGTTGAATTATGACTTGGTGCCAGGGATTGTGCTAACTCCCCTTTTTAATTGCCTGCCCCAAAAAGGAGCTATTTCTGCCCAGAGAACACATAGCAGTCACATATAAAAAGTCACAGGGAAGGGTTCAGTGATGAGGCTGTTCGCATGGAAACAATGTTCTGTAGAGGCTTACAGGTTAAAAGGCTAGACAGGATGGGACAGGTTGATGCACAGTTTCTCATAACCTGTTTTCTTTTCTAACTGCTGAAATAGACTTATTTTTTAAAAAAACTTGGGCTTCTTATTTAGGAATTGTCTAGAGCAAACAAACAGCTATTTTTCAGAATTACGTGGCAATTCCCTCTCTAAATAACACAGACATTAGCTCAGTTATGGGTTTAATTAGCCAAGGTAACTACAAAAAAAAAAAAAAGAAAGAGTGCGATCAGCTATTCCTTCCACATCTGTTTGGACAAGACAAAAACACACTGCATGGAAACAAATCTCTGGTTTGTTCAGCTATAGCCTTTCTTGTAAAGAGCTCCCTTTATAGCCCTTGTAAGGGGAATTGCAGCTCTCTCTGTACCACCAGAGTAATTACAAAAATGCACAGGGACTGTCGCTTCTGGGTTCTGGTGTTCACTTAAGTTCTATGGAGGTTTTATTTTGTGATTTCAAAAAGAACAGGTCTGGGATTTCCTCCAGTCCCATTCACTGGGTCTTCTAGATGGATGATTTTGCTTTGTGACACTGAACACAGATCAGAGAACCCTGCACAAACTCAAGAGAGCACAAATACCTGACCAGCTTTGGCTTGGGATGCACGTTCCGCATGCGGTACTTCGCTAGTCTCTTGTTCAGGCAGTTGAAGGTGGCTCCAAGAAGGCCTCCTAGAATCCCCATCAGAATAAAGAACCCCAAATCCACAGCCGTCCAGAGGTGGCACTTCTTATCAGACTCGGAGCACTACGTGCAGAAAAGCATAAAGAAAAAGCATTACAGTAGTTGCTGCAATTTCTTACCAATGCTTCTGTCCCTACGGCAGGAAACTTTCAGCAGCTATGACCAAAGGGGAACAATTCTGTCTTAGGCTATCAATGTATTGCAGCTAAATATCAACTGCCTTTCACTGAAATACAAGCATGTATCAAAGAAAAACCAGAAAGAAACACTGAACTGCCAAGAGACTGAAGGGGGAGAAATAAAAGCACTAAATCTTACCTTAAACTCCCCAAAGTTCAGCAACCCAGGCAGCTGGAAAGACCCCCAACTTCCAAACTGAATTCCAGAGCGGAAGAAATTCAGGGTGAAGGTCGCAGCCATGGAACAGAAAAGCTGAGGAAGTGGAAAAAAAAAAAAACAACACAACCTAAGATTGGCACAGTCAGCTCTTCCTTGAGACTGTTGCCTGAAGAAGGGAACCTCAGAGCCTTCAGGAAAACAATCCACTGAGGTTTAACCCCCACTCCTTGCTGCAAAAGACAGCAGGGCTAGAATGGACAATCAAAATCATCTGATTTGGTTTCCCACACAAGAAGTTAGGAATTTCACCTAGTAATTCTTGCAGCAAAAGCTTTCTTTTCTTCCCCCCAAATATGCAAATTTGCAGTTGCAAATCAATTATGAAGCACTAACACAACTTGTTTAGAGTTGGAATTGAGGTCTTCACTGACTCTGAGAGATATGCTATCTTGGCAAATCCCCGCCTCCTTTTATCGCTGCTGAGAAAGGTAGGCTAACTGAATCCCATCAACAGGACATTTGGCATAAGAAATGCCAAGAGCATCACGAAATCCAATACATCTTTAATACTGTCAACTTCAGGAAAGCAGGCACTACAGACAGAGAAATCGGCAACCTGAAAGCACAGGGCATTGCCGCAATACAGCTCCCCAAGGCAGAGAAAAGCAGAAAGAAATCCAGCACTTGCCTACTCTGTCTGCTCCCAAAGGACTGGACTGCAAAGGGCCCAGGCACAAAAGCCCTTTCTCCCATGTACACTAAATCTCCTGCCTACAGACCTGTCCCATAGTTCCAGACACTACCAGACTCATTGCTCTTGACCTGTGGTAATTCTGAAGCAGTGATAGAGCAGGCAATCTCTCTCCTGCCAGGACAGTTCAGGAGGAGACAGGATAATCTGAATGCCCTCACGGACAAGCCCTCCCAAAGGTCCAGCTCAAGGAAGAGACATACAGAAAGAGCCGGAGTCCTTACTCACCACTTTCCATGTAAGTCCCTGGTTCCAGAAAGAAGAACCTTCTTCCAAGCTGAAAAGAGTGCCCCCAATTGGGGCTCCAAAGGCAGCCGCAACCCCTGCAGCAGCTCCGGCAGATACAAAATCCCTTTTATCCCTGAAATGAAGAGGAAAACAACTCCCATTTAGCAAAGTAGAGCTCTGGAGGTGCTTAGGTTCTGCAAAGTAAGAGATCATTCTCATTCATGGATACACCCCAGGGATACAGGAGTGACAGCTGGGAGAAATACTGGCCATGGCAGGTGACACCATTTATTCAATAATTCATTGCAGCACCATTCTCCTTCTCCAGAGCACCAACACAGAGCAAAACTCTGGCACTACACATCTGCCCAGTATATGAGGAACCATCCCAAACTGTGGGACTCCAGCAACACTTGAAAGAATTAGAGAGAGGGAAGGGCAAGATTTTGCTCATATTCAAGAGAACCAGCCTTCTCTGTAGTATATTTTGGTCATGAGGGGTGAGTAACTGAGCTTGTTCCCAACAATGAAGTCACTTAACTATTCAGATTAAAGGTTTTAAATGGCTAGAGATTTGCTGAGTAGTACAAGATAACATCAATGAACATGGAGACCAGAGCAGCATGGAAGAGTCAAGTTCTGGTGCTGTCTTTCTGCAGAATGAAACTGCAGGACAAGACAGAAACTGAAAAAATAACTGACTGACTCATCCCAGCCTGCCACCCTTCTCCCAAGGAAGTCTGCTCACTCATCCTCCTCTCCCCTCCTCCACATTCTGGGTACAGTACCTGTCACTGCGGAAATAGGGAAAGTTAAATTGGATCTTCCTCAAAGAGATGCTCTGGAACTACAAATAAAATAAAGATTTAGAAACACAGGTGAGAGAAACTTACTCCTCATACCACTCTTACAAAGCAGTGGTGTGACCAGGACAGCAACCCAGACCAGCACTAACCTGTGGCAAACCTGCACCCACAACAGCACCGCTGTGAATCATCGGACCCTCCTTCCCGACAAAAAGACCTGGGAAAACAGGACTGATGAGGCAACACACTTCCCTGCCAACCCCCTGCCATCCTCCCTTGCTGACAATGCCAGGAGAGATCAGCTCACCACTCCCATGCCATGGCACAGTCCCCTGTGTCAAGCCTGCAGCTCCTCCTTCACCCTTCAAGGTGAAGAAAGGTGCTGAGCCCTGCCCCCTCAACCCCCCAAATGTTTGTGAAGACTTGCACAGACTTCATACTTCAAGTGAGTGGAACCATTCAAAGACAGCTTAATACAAGGACTCTGAACTCTCCAAGTTACTCTGCCCTGCTGCCTAGAACACAGCCTCCTTCAGGCTGCTCTAGACAATGTGTTCTGGAGAATTCTCAGGTCTTCCTCTTGGATTGAGCCACAAATAGTCACTTCTGACTAGAACACCCAGAAAACTACCTGTTCTCTCAATAGTCCTGATCCTTCTGTCTATTTTCTACTCTATATATGCATTCAGGGCTCATGAGACTGCTCCAGCCCATGAAAATCATTTTACTGGAAAGGCAGGAAAAGCCTTTTATGCCCTACGTACAGCAGGGGCAGCATTTCCCCCCCTTCAATGACTCCCTGTCCCAACAAGATCAATAGACCACAGCCCTTCTTACCTCCTGCCACACTGAAGAGCACTCCCACAGCTTTGCACACCACCGTCCGGAGACGCACAACACCTGGAACCTTTACCCCATTGAGGTAGCACTTAATTTCAGGAATTCCTGATCCAGCTGCTACAGGCTGCAGAAAAGAAACACTGACACTGTGCTGCATCAATTTCATAGCTGACCAACATCTCATCAGTGAGCACAGCAAGGGACCAAGAGACCCTGCTTAGCTAAATCAATTAGCCCTGTGAAGCTAGTTTGATGTCCTGGGGCAGAAAGTGCTTCTGGCAAGAAGGCTTCATACCCAGGACCTGTGTGAGAGCAGCTGTGTAAGGAGCAGCAGTGAACCTAAGTCTTACTTGGATCAGGACCAGAAGACTGGCAAGAAAAACAAAGGTCAGGTTGAACCCCAGCAGCTCCAGCAAGGACAACGCAAGACAGCCTTTCTCAGTGCATTCTTCCACCGCTGCAGGGATGGTCAAGGAAAATAACGATGTTCCCCCCACCAACACACAATCATCTGGTACTGTCTGGGGGTCCCACTAGCATCAGGAGCCAAGCCTGCGCTTCCTAATCCAGCTGGGGCAGCTGACACAACACATCAGGAAGCCAGGCTTCCTTTTCAGTGCTCAAGACTGAGCTACAAGGAAGGGAAACCACTCATTCTTTCAGGGATTAGCCTTTGCCTCCATACATGATAATGGAAACCTTTCTTGGTTTCAGGGGCTGACTGACTTACGTAGGCAAGTTGAAAACTTGATTAATCATCAACAACATGACTGATGGCAGAAGTCTGAGTCAGCTCTTCTGAGCAAAACATGGCAACAGAAAGGAAAAGGTCACTTGAGTCTAACAGGAACCCATACACTAGGTAAAAGATACAGCTTTGTACCACCCGGAACTTGAGCTGGCTAAAGAGCCGTACGAAGAAATCCACAAAGAGGCCCACCTATGAAAAAGAAGACAGATTTGCCATCAGAAATTACTACCTACAAGTAACAAAGACTGTCCTCTAGTAAGTCCTACCAGAAGTATGCACACATGGGAGGACAGAGAATGAAGGCAGCAAAAGAAGCGTTGTTCAGAGTAGAGTAACTTTAGAAGCTCAGATTTGCTGCCTTCCTCATTCTCACTAGGACAGATTCATCCTAGAATTATTCCTGAAAAGACGCATTTCAGAGTACTGATCTGGTAGCATTTTTAACACCCACAACATACTTCAGAGTACAGAAGAAAGCTAGTGTTTAACTGAGGCATACAGTCAGCAGGGCTAATTTTCAAACACTTGCAAAAGCCCATGCAGTGATGCCAGTACTGGCACACATAAAAAAAATACAGTTCAACTGTAAATTGGCATCCTTTTTTATTAAGTGCTCACTTTGGACAAGTTTTCCTATTCCAGAATTAAAGGATTTGCCAGAATACTTTGCAAAGAAAGCACAGCAAGTTCTAAAAGAAAAAAAGGCTTCTTGGAAAATAATCTAGCAACAACATGCTATAATTCCCAAAAGACAACTTCAGCTACTAAGCTCTCCAATTCATGAAAGAGAATGTTTCCTCCTCTTTACTGCTCAGCCATGGACTTCCACATTACTCCTGCTTAGGCTCCTTAGTCTTATTCCCCAAACATCATGACCCTTACCAGTCCTGTGCAGACTCCAATAGCAAAAACCATGACCCACTTCACCGCTTCGTATCTCTGGGCTTTCTGCTTAGGAAGAGGATAAAAAAGAAAAAAGGGAAAAAAAAAAAAGGCAATCAGAGTCAAAGCAACATAGAAATGGGGATCAGAAAAAGGCAGTTTTGGGCTCCACAGCTCAATTACAGCTAAAGTGATAAATCAACAGAAGATGTTGACAATAGCAAACTGAGAATAGCGAACTGAAAGTGCTGAACATTTCACTCACTTTAAACCTGAGGATCAGAACAGATGCTGGGAGGTATAAATCTCCACGCATATTTTTATTCTTTTCATAGAGAAACCAAGAGATCACATAGAATTTTTTTCATAAAGAAAAAAAAACAATACAAAACTTCCTGCAGTGGAGTGTATTTAGAATCATAGAATGGTTTGGGTTGGAAGGGACCTTTAAAGATCATCTAGTCCAACCCCCCTGCCATGGGCAAGGACATCTTTCACCAGACCAGCTTGGTCAAAGCCCCATTCAATCTGACCTTGAACACTTCTAATGATGAGGCATTTACAACTTCTCTGGGCAAATTTCTCTGGGCAATTTCCACAGTTTTAGGTCTCAAGCTAATGAAAAAGAAAGAACAAGGTCCTACCTTGTTGTCCATGCTCTCCAAAACTTCCAAGTACGGGTCATTGATACAGCGATCATAATCCAGGCTCTGAAACAATGCCAAAAGGTCAATTTAAGAGAATTAGCTGCAACAGATTGTGCAAAAAACTATGGATAGAAGACCTTGTTAAATATTACAGAAGACATTACTACCCCCACAGTAGGTTTTGCAAACAACAGTAGCAGAAAACACTACTGGAAACAACTTCATTTAAATATTTCCAGCAGCAGAATCAGGAAGTGAAAGAATAGACAAATTTCACTGCCCAAGCTGAGAGATATACGGAACCAAACAGGAACACAACTGCCTAATATAACTTTAATTTAAAGAAGTCACATTGTACATATTTAGACTGTAATTCTTTAATTGCCTCAAATTTGACAGCGTAGGGGATAACATTAGATCTTTATACTTAACCTCTCACTACAACAGGAACACTAGACAGGAATTCCTCCTCTCCAGCTGAACAGCATCAATTCTTAAGCTTATCAAGCAGGGAGTTAAAAGCAATACAGAGTTGCCCAGTTGTACTCACAAAGTACCACTAGCTTCTACCTGTATCAACTTCATCTTTTCAAGCCAAGCAGTAACAGGCTGAGCTGGTGACACCCATGCTGGCAGCAACTGCTCTCAATAGCTCAGGGCCACCATACAGACATGCAAAAAGCAAAAGACTCCTGTAAGAAGCAGGACCCAATAGATGGGAAGATCTGCTGTGAGCCAGTATGACAACACAGGCAGCTGTAAGGCAAGAGTGACCAAGTAGCTACAGATACTTTCCACAGTCATGAGGAAACAAGACCACCAGAGCCTGTAAATCTCCCATTAAAAAAGTGGAACAATGCAGACAATTCTGAAAATTAATTTTCTCAACAAGAGTCTGACTTGAGCAGTGGATGTTCAAGCTCTACTCACAGGGCTTTAACCCAGAAATGTATAATGATGAGGAGCAGTTCTCTGCAAACGCAGCAACTCTTGGTATTTCTGCTGATGCCAATGCAATCTAACTAGTGATGCATTTTGAGTACCTGCCCCATTACAAACTCAAACAGATTAAAACCTGTCTGCAGGTCTTTTCACGTTAATTTCACAAGCTGCTATGAGTTAATTTCCCACCTCGTAGTCTTTGCGTGGAAGGATCTCATCCTCCTCTTCGTGAGTTTCTCCTAGGATTGTCTGCAAAACAAACAAATGTGGGAAAGGAAAATCATCAGGCAAATGAATGCATGTACAGGTGCTCATGAACATCAGTAGCAAAGCCAAAATTAGGGTAACAACTAGTTACCAGACCACAAATTACTTTGGGGTAACTGTATAAGGTCTTACCTTACAGCTTGCCCCTCGGCAAGAACACACTACATTATGGGAGAAGAATACACTTCTATTTGGGAGCTCCCCACAGCACAGTAAAGCAGGGTACTAAATCCACATCCTAGCTTCCTTCACAGTAACAGGGTACAGGGAAGCACAGGACAAGAAACTTGCACAGACAGCATTCTCCTATGCCTGGCAGCTGGAGAGAGCCCCTGACAGAGCCACTCCCCTCTAACGGCAGCAAGGGATGCTGTACGCGGGAGGGAGAGCAGCGCAGGCTGAGACACCGGCCATAGGGGCTGGGATACCAGGCCCAGCCCAAGCAAACGTTGACTGGGGTAGCGGGACAGTGCGGGCCGAGGCACTGGCAGGAGCGGCTGGGGTACCGGGCCCAACACGAGACAAAAGAGCGG
>NW_009604194.1:65974-85881 GCF_000690535.1 Cariama cristata | reverse complement strand
GTGCCCGAAGCCGGCAGGGGAAGGGGAGCGAGTGTGGGGAAGGAGTTTACCCGGCTCCTACGGCACCGGAGCGGCCCCAAGCTTGAGCTTCTTAGCAGGAGTGCTGTCGAACACAAAGCCAAGAAAGCAAGAGGGCTCGGGGGCAACCAAAAATGCCAAATCAGGGCCACAGGCGCGGACATCAGACCTACTAAATGGGTAAATCTTGAGGCTTAACTCCCCGGGGCACAGGCAGCAGAGCTGCAGGGATGAAATTGTACCTCCATCCATGCCCACTCTACACCCCTGCCCAGGGCTATCTTCTGAGTGGCTTTTCTAAAGTGACTTTTTATTCTGTTTTATTCCTCTGCCTGAGCCATGCACTGCAGAAAACCGCTCACCAATGTCACGGGCTCGCGACAGCCTTTCCAGTAGCTATCCTGACCCAAGGGAATCACTGCTGAATCTGTGACACTGCAACTTTTCCCAGCACCGTGGGACTACAAGGACTGGTCCAGCCAAGGTGCCAGATTTACGTGTCTCCCTAAACTTGCCCAGACCTACAGTCAGTGGGGAGAGATGGGCACCCTGGCAGTGATCTGATCCTTTGTGCAGCAGAGATTTGAGATAAGCAGAGCGGGCACCTTCTGGTGACATACCCTTCTCCACTGATGACAGTAGGGCACTTGGTGATGAGGCCAGACCACACACCCGACTACCAGAGTGCCTGAAGTTGGGTAAGATGAATCCAACCCAAACAAAGTTTCAGAATTTGTTGAAGAATTTGTTAGAGCTGGAAACTATTCATACGTATTAATAAAATTAATATAATTCTTTAGAAACAGGTAATTTGATTAGCATCTTGATGACCAATGACTAATTCCAGGTGGAATGACAAATCATGACTCTGATCATATCTTATTTTTACTTTAATTTAAAGGTAAAATAACAGTCACCCAAGTAAGAACATTAGACACACTGACAGAAAGCTTTAAGACATATTCTAAAATTGTATCATACGTATACTACTGTAAATGTAGTTATTAATTTCTATAGTTATTATCACATGCAGTTATTGGCTTAATAATCATCCAGCAGATTCTGGAAAACAATATTCAGTTCTCAAGAGCAAAGCCAGAAATCGTTTCCATCACTCCAGAAACAGAATCTCAACATTATCTAAAAAAAAGCTCTAGCAAATAAATGGCTCTTGCAGTGTGCGAGGAAGCTCACTGGACTAGGTCCATTTCAAGCCATGGAAGCAAAGAAAATTCCAGAGTGTTTTAACATCAAGAGATATTTTGAAATCTTCATGGCTCCATAGTGCACTGGTCATGAACCTTACAGCAAGATTACAGACTGCCTTTTACACATACTGAGCGAAGAATTTTAATGTGTGTGAATAACTTTTCATGCCAAAGCCAGCAACTCCGGCTCCTAATTTCAGCAGATCTGTGCATAGGATGACAACACATCTTACAAAGTGGCCTCACTGCACCCTGCGCTCTCTGTCCTCCCACCAGCATCACTCCTGCACATTTGGTGTTCACGTCGTCCCCATGTCGGCACAGCAAAAGCAGCTGATGTGACAGTCTGATACTGCTGACACTGCAAATGCCCTAGAGAGCAACTGTGCTCTGGCTCCATCACTTGCCCTTTGCCACACTGAATCCAACAAACTGCCTAATCCAAGGCTTGCATTGATCCAGTTTATCAGCTTTTATGGGGTGTAGGGGACAAGCAGTGACAGCACCAGAGACTGATGCACCTGGGAAGGTGTGCTGCAATGACAGCTCTCACCAGCTTCAGCCTGATTCTGCCACAAGCATCTCCCACCGGCTCACAGGACTGGGGGTGACTTTCTCACCATTAAACTCTTTCACCACTTATAACTGAGATTGCTTCTCTCCCACTAGCACCACTATTTTTACACTACCAGTCTTCAAGGCAGCTCAAAGAAAGAGGAATAAGCTAACGGACTAGCAAGCAGAGCAAGGTAAATGTGAAGTCTGGCATCTACACGCTTACTTGGGCTATAAGGAGGCAAGGACATTCCCCATCAAGGGTACGTCCGTATTCCCTGACGCAGCAGCATGTCACAATGCAATGTCTTGGCACAGATCACCACCTGGGCAGTTGGCTGTCAACATCTCCAGAAACCCTGCACGAATCCCTGCTTTATTCCTAGTGATGAGGTACAAGCAGTAAGCTGCTCCCTCCAAGGAAATGATTAGCGAGTCACACCTCCTAGGTCACTTTACAAAACGCGCGGTCTGGAGCCACAGCTCCCCACAAAAATAAGGTATGGACTGCACCAACAGTCAAACATGAGGAGGAGGGAAGCCCTCTTTTCTGCAAGAGGAGGAATCAAATTTGACTCCCATACGAGACAGCAGCTCCTGCAACTGCAGACTGCTTGGCAGGGTCTGGGGAGAAGTTTTCTTCCCCATGGCACAATGACCCCAATCAACTCATCCGTTGTGCCTTACCTTTGGATGAAGTAGCGTCTCCCAGCTTGGGCTGAGTTTGGTCTCGCACCCTCACTCCGAGTGGCCTAAAGGTCCATGAGATGTCAAACCTTACCACTCTTGCTGCACCTACAGAATAACACTTCTTTCCGAACTGCTCCAGCATTTAATTTGGGAAACCCAAAACACTAAACCCAAAATTTTAATCACCCTGCTTTACACAGTGCCTATTTCTGTAACAGTGCTGAGGCACTGCTCAAGTCCAGGTGTGTGCTTATGCCCCATGTCATCATTTAAGATGAAACATACACCTTAGAGCTTCCTTGAGTCTGGAAACCTCTATGTTTGGAGCCATTCTGTAAGTTCTTACAAAAATCTCCTCTCTCTTCTTCTGTTCCGAAACACTGGAAATTCATAGAGGCTTATCCAGTTCCTACCACAAAACATATGCTTAAATAACATAGATAAAACATACTTTGGATACATCACATAATCATCAGTATAATCTCAATGCAACGAATACTGGCATTTTTTAATTGGTGAAACAAACCCTATTCCTAAAGTACAGACATATATAGGCTCCAGTGTATCAGTGAGACTGAGTGTTCCTGGGTCTCGGAGATCTTAATGGGTGTTTTACAAGGGGCTTCCAGAGTCGAGGTCTCTGGCACCTTTGATGATGCCTGTTGATGATTACTACACGTGGGTGGTTGCCCAGCATCGCTGGCCTCACAGAAAGCAGGCAGGGGTTTGTATTCTGGCAAATGGCAGAGCTGCACTTTCCACAAGCAGCTTTCGGATGGGCTATGAAGGTGAACAAGAAGGCGGCGAGGGTAGTTGGAAAGAAATGATTAAGACTCTGAAGAGCTGATGAAGAAAGTGGGGAAGAACTGAATGGAGTTAAAGAATGCAGCCTGGGAGAGAGCAGACACAGGTGTAGTTCAGGTATGGCAGCATTTATGGACTTGATATCCACATTTTTTTCTTTGCCAAGTATTATGGGCTTGCAGATGGGCAACTCCTAGCTACACGATAGCTAAGCAGTCAAGAGCCTGAAGGGTATTTAACGACCTACGGAAAGAAACACAGGCATTTCAAAGCCCTGAGCAGGCATCAGTGCCAGCTACAGCACTGATAGGGAAAAAGTGAAAAGGAATATGACAGTCAAATTTTGCCCACCTTTTAGTGTCATGACATTTAAACATTCAACAGACAGCTGTTAGCCTACAAATTTCAGATTGCACTAAGAATGGAATGACTTCCAGGGTATCAACAGATTAAAAGTAAGATGATATCGTTCTACAAGCAGCATAAATGTGAAAGAAAATTCAAGTCATTTATTAGTGGTAATAGATGCAATTGCATTAAACAGGGGCATGATATTTGCCTTAAATAAAACAAAATTTAGTGTGATTAACTTTGGACAGAATATTATTTATAGCATGCTTTCTGTGGTAGGCATGGAATTAAAGCTGTTCTTTATTATTACAAATACACATAATGCTATTTTCTGACTGCAACAAGGTAAGGCTGTGTGCATCAGGGATCCTAAACTAACACTCCCTAATAGCCCATTAATAGTCCTTGTTTTAAATACCAGAACAAGATCAATCTCCTAGTAGAGGGAAAGTGTTAACAATTGGAGCCCCAGGAAGAAAAGATGTGGTACTAGAGGCCTGGAAATGGCAGATTTTATCAGCTGATGTTGCCTGTGCTCTTGCAGTTAAAATGTCTCACTAAAGGTTTCCATAGCTGAGCAAACCTTCCAGAAATGCTGAATCTTTAGGACTGGAAGTTCAGACAGATAAGCAGTGTATAATTATTCAGTAGTCACATGAATTTATCTGAACCTATTTGGACAGAAAATGGGACTGTTAATCTCAAAAAATCAGGCTCTCCCACATTTTACACTATTGCTGATTTCAGTCTGCTTAGCAATACTTTCAGAAAAGCTTCTCATTGTGCTTTGATACATCACACCAGTACCCACATTTCCAAACTTTTATGTGTCCCTTTGAGTACTTTTTTATTCGCCTCCCCCTGCACACAGCGGTAAGAGTCGAACAGAACACCCTCTAACCCCAAAGCGACCACCCCTTCCCGTCTGCTCAGCAGAAGTACCGTTCTCAAGAGGCATCCTGGCAAGTCCAGCATTGAGCACGTTTGTAACGCTCCATCAAAAAGTAGGGCTCTGGCTAAGTACAAACAACATGAAAATAAAAGAGAAAAGAAAAACTATTGGATCCAACCAAAGGTCCATCTATCTTGCCCCCAATGGCATCTAAAAGCAGATTCCTGAGACCGTCAGAATAGGAAAAGCATGTTATGCTATTTTCCCAGTATACTTTTCCCAACCTGTATAAAACTGTGGTTTAAGGACATCCTAACCAGCAGTCAAGGTTTTGTATACCACAGCAAACTTTGAGCAGCCCCAGCCCCCTGTGGCAGTCCCCCAGCATCCCGGCTCTTGATTACAGGGCAGGAATGGAAGTCATCAGCGGGCACCGTCCCTCCATTACCATTTTGACGTGACGACCTGCACCTGTACGGCACCTTTCTCCCCATCACCAGGACAGTCCAACGTTGGTGCCAGGGAGATGGGTGGTAGTGACACACCAAAGCGGTGAGTGCCTTCGCATGCCACGGCAGGGTGACACCGCAGGCACCGAGCTGCCACGCCGAGCCACGGACCCGTCTCTGTGGCACCTCCTGCCCTCCCGCAGGGAAAAGGAAAGGCAACTCTCCTTGACATGAACTGCTCCTGGTGATGCACGAATGGCTCCCATACAACTACTTGTCTGTGAGCTGCGGACCCCAGATGTAAAACAAATAAATTCTTTGCTATTAAAAGCAACGTTGTTCATAACATCAAAGGCCCTGCAAGCGTTTGACTCACAAACACAGCAACATATGACTGGAAACCAGAAGAATAAAACCTGGTTTCAGTGGAATCTTATAATGAAAATTGTTTTTCACAGCCAGGGAGACTTCTGAAATGCTGCAACAAGGTCAGAGGGGCATCAGCAATTGCCCTGAGGACACACGGTACAATGCACAGTTTTGACAGGAACGCAACGATACTCAAATAAGCAACAAAACCAAAACTAGTATTTGCAACTGTAATGACGTTTGTTTTGCTATACCTTCTTCCTTTTCCCACTTCCCCAGGACAACAGAAAAACAAAGACAGATTAGCAGAATGAAGATCAGAATGCTACCGCTGGGAACACGTCGACTGCTGAGACCAAAGTCAGTAAAGAACAGCTTACAAGAAGATAGTGGTTTAAAGCAAATTAATCAAGTGTTTATACCAGAAACAAAAAATTCTCCACACTGAAAGAAAGTGATTTTTCATGCGTATAAGATGAGGAAGTTGGCAAAGCTGTCATAACTTAAAGACAACCAGAATTACTAGAATTAACCATTCTCCACTTCAGTGTAGGTCTTGACTTCAATCCCGTTAAAGAGGGAAATAGGAGGAAAAGTGAGCAAAGTCCAGACAGGCTACACTGTAAGATTGTGCTGAGTGACTCTGCCTGAAACTGAAAGAACACAGCCTTGCCTGAAACATGAGAGATATCAGAGGTTGATGGGATTGTGCCAAGGTCTGAAGAAATCCAATCACACATGGAGAACTCTCACACGTCTTACCTGCAGGGAGTAAAGCAGAGAGGCAGATATAAGAAAGACATCTGCAAAGGCTTCTGAAAAACCCTGCTATGTGTTCTCATTCGCAGAATATTACCACTTACTGATATGTGTACAGAAGTGAATTCATCTGCATCCAAGGTACTGGAGTAGAAAAACATCCTTCTGCTTAAAATGTGGATATTATACATCCAAAAAAAAAATAAATCTTCTCTCCTAGCAGGTTCACAGTCCAAGCACAGTCAGAACCACCTTTGCTTCCTGTCCTGCAACGTTGACACAGCTGAGAGTTAACTTTCTCCTGTATGGTTTCATAATTTTGTACGTGTTGAATGCTCTATTACTTGTCATGACACACAGCACAGGAAACCTTACATGCCAAAGTTGCAGCGCTTTTTGAAAGCAGATCTAAACTTGGAGATGGGTGATAGATTGATTGATTTCAGGGTAATGCTGGATGAGATTTGCCTCTGCTAGCTTTGGCTAGTCAAAAAGTAGGCTCTTGCTTTAAGAATTGGTCCAGGTTCTCCTTATCATAAAAAATAATAATAATAAAAAAAGCTACTCTCACCTAAGATAAATGTCCATCACAACTGGGAACCCACCAGGAGATGCTCCTCTCTCCCTGTTGTCTTAAAACATAGAGATCATAGACTACCCAATTGTGCACAGTCAAAGAAACCAAAGAAGAAACCACACACTGGTGACAGGGAGTCCTTCACCATCACAAGGGCTTGGATACCACAGAGAACCACAACAGTTGTCCGTACTAGAGATCATTTTTCATTTATACCCTGACATGCACATTTAACACGCCAAGCCTAGGATTTAGGAAAGGGTCATACACTTAAGATTGATTCATACCAACTGTACTGGTCTCACAGAGCAGGGACACATGGAAACGTCTTGATATGCTCCTGAAAAAATGTCCAAATGGTCTTAGCTGTGCTCTGGCCTCATGCAGTTTGACTGTATCTTAGCTAATGGCTTTTCTTTCCTGCTAAATGGATGAGCTCCATCAAACTACATGTTCAGCCATTAATTCAATAATTCTGATATCAGGAAAGAAATGTTTATCCATTATTCTGTAGGTTTTTTTCCTTGCATACTGGTGCAGTTTGGAGCAAAAGAACATGACAGCTGTAACAGTAAGGGCAGGCTTATTTTGTGTATGACAAGCATAATAAGAATATGGATTGCAAACTCTAGCATTGAAACTTACCTTCTAAAGTTCTTACGCTGTTAAAACTAATTATCTATTTCATATTTTAGCTGTTATTGTCTCCTCTTAATCCACTCACACAACTTTCCGTCAGGCACTAAGGTCCTGGTAAAGGAAATTGAAATGTATCTTCAACAAACATGACTGAAAATGGATTCTGCCTGATTTAAGTACATTTACTCTTTTTTCCTTTGCTTGCATTTTGACAATATGTTCATACTTACTAATATCATACATTATTTTGTTAAAATTAGCAGTGATATTATTTATGCAAATAAAAGCAACTGAGCAAGATGTGATATGGCGCCACTCATCCTACTGCTGTGCTGTCTGTAGCCTCACCTGTTAATTGTTGCCTGCTGAGAGACTGCATAAATATGGAGTTACCCGCTTGGTAATCATCATGATTATATTTGAGTTTAAGATCTTGCGGAAATGCCTTTCTTTCTACACTCTCACAGGAGAAGAAACAGACTTAAATACTTTTGGCTCCCTTTATGCATTACACTAACCTCCACCCAAAGCAGGAAAAGACAAAGGGCTTTGTAAGAGCTGTAATGCTTGAATGCGAACCAAAATCTGGGAAGCACCAGTGCGGGTCGGATGAAGGGATCAACTGCAGGCTGGAAGCCAAAGGCACATGCTGCCAGCCGTGCTATACGTACGGTACCAGGGCTCTGCTGATAGCTGGAGGGATGGTCTACAGAGAAGACAGCAGATTAGGTGTTGACTCTGCTTAGATTTTCAAAAGCTTCAAGCAACAGCTTCACGGGAGAACATTTTGATACAGCTTTTGGCCTTTGTTCTGCAAAATGTACCTGGCAAAGCACAGACTTGCTACACGGGGTGTCCATCCTTTGAGTCTTGAAAGGTCTGGACATGAGATAGCACTGTTGTTGTTTATATAGGCTTGATCCTTTCACTCCCATTTGTTGCCCATGTGTGTTTGAAGCAACCGATGTGATTAAGCTGTCATTTGCCAGCACTTTGCACGACCCCCACCCCCCAACAATTTCCTGGCCACCTGGCAATGGGAGACTGTCACCTCACTGCCAGAGAGTCAGTGCTCATTCACAACAAACGTACTGGCACAAAATTGACTGGCACAAAATTAATATTTTTTACACAGGGAACAAAGTGTTATTAGTCAAATAAATATAATCAGAAATCAGTGCAGAACTGTATACTTCATTGAGGAGGAAGAAAGACATCCAAGATACCCACAAATCTGATTTTTCCTAAGGTACCCACCCCCACAGTATTTGTCTGCAACCACATAAAGTATGCATGTCTGTGAAATTATCTGTACATCTGTTTCTGGGCATATAAGGAGTTGCCAAACCTGTGATCATTTGCACACTTCATTATGTTCACATGGAACCAATAAAACATTGTTCTCAAGAAACAAAACCTCAACTGCACAGTGCAATTCCCCAGATCTTATTTGTTTGTTTCATAGCAGACTTGATAGATATTTGTAAAAGTAGCTGAAATTTGTCCAGATATAAAAGTTGACATGATCACTAAATACACTGCAAAGATTTTCTGGCATTTGCTTGCATATCTGTTCCGTATTTTTCTTATGCTCTTAATTGTTCAGACTGGTTCCTCATTTCTTAGAAGTTTCCAGCTAATTTTTTTTTTTTTTTTTTACCAAGCAGAAAAAAATCACATTCAAAAGAGGATCTATTATTTAAATGTGTTAGATCAAACCAATCCCTACCATAACTTTCTCAAACTCAGCAGTGGTATTGAATTGTGACATCTTCAACATTGTGATGAATTAGGACATCTGCTTTTAATGTACTGACCTTGCAGTGCAAAATTAATATGACATTACTTTTGCATTGTCATGATGATATTGAGTTTATACTCCCAGATTTTAGATTTTTTTAATTTTTTTTTTTAGTACTGGTGACAACAATATGTGGGCAAAAGTCAAACAAAATCTCCCCCAAACCCAACCAGATAGTTGGAAGTACATAGGAAAATCTTTGCTAACATCGGTTTATCTTGGGGTTATAGCTGCTTTCACTACTGGAAAAGACCATACTGATTCATCTCCCACCCAGGCTATATAATTACTAATGGAAATAGTTTTAAGTATGTTGCAACAGGACATGCTAGCTTATTTAATTACAGCTCGACCATCTGCTCAGCTCATATCAGGGGCAGGACTCTCATCAGCTATGTTTAAAAAACAGTCTCGGATATATTTTCAGGTGAAGCTTTAATCTTAGTGTTTATTGTGTTTGCAACCAGTGTTTTCAGCATGTTTCTGCCTCCAGAAGATCTTAACATACCCACCCAGTCATGAGATGTACAGTACAGGAAACAAACAAAAAGGAGACCCTTGGAGGCTGATTGCCCAGCTCTACGTATTTTCTAAAAGTCATGCATTTATAGAATTGGTCCCTGCCCTTCTAGGGAGCTTGAAGAGGAGCACGATAACCCAAGTGCAGTTATGTACTGAAGGGGGTCCATCCAAAGAGGCAGTCTCCTTACAGTGTGGCATCACTACATGACTAGGGAGGTTTTCTAGTCCTGTGCGGCTTTTAGGGACAAATTATTCCCATGCTGGACTCCCAAAGTCCCATTTATCAGCAACTTTGACTACTGATATGATACAATATAATATGATATATAGTTAGGAAGAACTTCTTAAATGTAAGAGTCATTAGGCATTGGAAGGGGCTCCCCAGGGAGGTGGTGGACTCACCATCCCTGGAGGTCTTCAAAAAAGTTTAGATGTGGTGCTTCGAGACATGGTTTAGTGGGTTTAGGGGCCATGGTGGCATTGGGTAGACGGTTGGACTTGATGATCTTTGAGGTCTCTTCCAACCATAATGATTCTATGATAACAGTGCTAGTACAGGTCCGATTCATTCTGGGTGTATTTCACTGAAACCATACTTGTCTGTTAGCTTGTCTGTGCTGCTCATTACCAAAGTATCCGAGCACCTCATGAACAGCAGTGAATTCACCTCCACACTGCCTTGTGAAGTGGGAAAGTGCTGGTCTTGTGTTTGGCAGAGGAGTGACTAAAACCAGGGGAGATGAAGAACCTTTGCAAAGGGAGCCCTGTGGAAGGAGTGGGACCACTGACTCTGGGTGGTTTAATTTGCCTGGGAAAAATACAGCCCCATTCCCCATCAAAAGCAAGTGCCCTAACAAAGTCAATGAGCAGTTCCTTCTGAGCAAAAAAATTTGCAGTGTCTTCTGTAGGAGTTCAGGAGGCATCCCCTGCTATACCACATTCTGTGTGGACTAGAAACTGAGCGCCCATCCCCTGAAGTTGTTGCTACATGAGTGAGTGGGCCCCCAGGAATCGTACAGCCTCCAAATTTCACCCAACGACTTAGGCACCCATATCCCACCTCAATTCCAGTTTAGGTGGAACGGAGACAGTATGACTTTTGCTTTTTTTTAGTTTGCTAAATTAAAACTACTCCTCAGCTCAGCGTGGGTGCCAGGATCAGATTCTTTTGCATATCTCTGCAAGCATGAACACTGAACAGACTAAATCTAAGATCACTTCAAATGAGGAGCTGCGTCTTCCTTGTAGCTCTGAGAGCCATACTGCAATTTCCCTGTAATTTCAGATTTCTAGTGGACCAGGTTTACATTGTGGTAGGACTGGTGTAAGAGTTGTACCTGCCAGCAATTTCAGAATTCCTCTCAGCTGGCTTCAGCACTGCTGGTAAAGGTGTGCTAACTCTTATCAAAAATATATTTCCATAGGGAAGAAGTTGTGTCCACTAGATGAAAAAAATAGGGCTACTGCTTTTTGTCTCTGCTTTTACATTGGTAGTTTAAGTATTGTTGAGACATTACCAAGAAGGACCCTTCTGACAGAGAAACTGCATCAGATTAAGTCTCAAGGTTAACCTCACTTTACAAACAGGTAGAGAGAAAAAACACAGTAAGCATAAAAACATCCCAACTCTGCTATTTAAAGTTACACACACATTTCCAGAGAGAAATTCCGGCTACCGTACTGGAATGGCAAGGACACGGTCACTGTAGAGTTTCTCTTTAGACGCTAGCTACCTTGGAGGTGTCCCTATGAATGTCAGGCCTTTTGAGATCCACTGAGCTCCTCTTTGAGACCTGACTGCCCATGATTTGTGGAGGTGGGAACATGCAGGAAAAGACATACGGCCATGTAGCAAAAGTGGCCATATCTGCGTTAATAACTGCAATGATGCAGGGCAGTTCTCTGGCCATGAAGGCAAGGTGTCAGCATGGCTTTGGTCCACACAGCTAAACTGTTTTCTCATCCCTAAAACAGGTTAGGCTTGTCTGAACAGCCTCTCTCTGTTCTGGTCACCTCCGATATGTGCCACTTCTTGGAAACTTACTGTTTACAGAAGTCTCGGCTTTTATTTCATTTATTGTTTCATTTATTCATTGGGATTACTTTTTAAGGAAGTTGCTAGCCCTCATGAGTCCAAATCACTGGGGATAAGAGAATCAATGGACCAAATGTGAATGCCCATTTGGAGATGTTCAAGAGCACACTAGTTACAAACCTATTCTTGCTCATTATAAAACTGAAGGTCACAATTTAAAAATAAATAAATAAATAAAACAACCAAAAGAAAGAAATTGAATGATTACGTAGATTCGACTATAGATTATGAGCTAGGAATTTTAAAACAAGAAAACTGGTAAGGGAAGCAAAAGGATGCAAATCTATGGTAAACAGGGCTAACAATAGTCAGAAAGACATTTTGAACATAAAGGGAGCAAAAGGAATCCTAACAGTGGAACTGGAAATTATAGAATTGCCAAAAATAATCCAGAAAAGGCAGAAGTGTTCAATAAATAGCTGTTGTATATTTGGCCAAGGATCAGATGATGTGATCATTTCATAAGAAAATCATGAAACAATTTTCACTCCAACAGTGCATCAGAAGGACATCAAATAAGAGCTACTGGTTTCAGACGTATTTATAGCACTAAGTCTCAAAAAGAGCATATGAGAGTTTAAAAGGAGCTATGTGAAAACTGCTCCAGACCATTAGTGTTGATTTTTC
Source organism: Cariama cristata (assembly GCF_000690535.1). Lineage (NCBI taxonomy): Eukaryota > Metazoa > Chordata > Aves > Cariamiformes > Cariamidae > Cariama > Cariama cristata. The sequence goes on along the minus strand of NW_009604194.1, from coordinate 73,525 downwards.
AATAACTCTTGTAATACCAGGAAAGTCCCAGAAGATGAGAAAAAGTAACGTAATATCAATATTAAAAAAAATAAATAAATTAAGAGAGAATAAAAGATACAGCTCAGATAATTACAAGATTGTCAGACTGACTAACATCAATCCCAGGCAAAATAAAGGAATGGCTGATACAGGACCCAATTAACAGGGAATAAAAGGGAGGCAGTATAATTATCATCACTCAGCGGGGGTTTTTGGCAAATAGATCCTGTCAAACTAACTTGATATCTTTCTCTGATGAGATTACAAATTGGCTGATAGAGGTTATGGTGTCGCTATATTTGGGCTTCTATAAGACATTTTATGCAGTCAGTACCATATATTGCAAAAAACGTTGATTAAGAATGCTATGAATCAACAGTGTACACATTAAATGGATTAAAACTGGCAGGCGGTTACATACCAGAACGTCGCTGTAAAGATGTGTGTTTTCAGTGAGGTTCAGTGTGGATCCAGTTGTACATCAGTTAACTTTTTTGCCTGAGATGTGGAAAGAAGCATAAAGTCATCATTGATGAGAACTGTAGATAACACAGAGACAGGGTGAGAAGTATATAATTAAAATGATAGATGGCTGATGCAGAGTGATTTATGCTGCTTTATGATGCAACAGAGGTAATGTATGGTATTACTGCACATCAAAAAATATATACACACTTTCTCCCACATATACATAGCCCAGCAGGAAGACACATAAAATGGGGATGATAAAAGCAAATATTCAATGCTTAGCCAAATTTTACAAAATGGCAAGGTGGCCAGAAGAAAAAAACATGGTATTAAGACCAGGTGGTGGACATATGTCTAGAAACAAACGAAGGAGAGCATCTCTGGGGACTCAGTTTGGAGAAACAGTGTCCCTTATGAATATGAGATCTCATCCAAGCAGGAACATAACTCCCAGGAAGGAACATGTCTTCTCAGTTCAGTTCTGTGGCCAGAAATGGAGCCCCAGATCTCCTAAAAAGATGAGGAGCTGGTCCTGCTTTTGCACTGAACATTGATGTAATCACGACTGGAATATCATGTCCTGGAAAGGACATTGATAACTGAGAGGGATCAAGGCAGATTCAAGATGAGAAAGATTAAAGAACAAGAGGAAGCATCTGTTAGTAACACTGCAGGAACTCAATCTATTTAGTTAATGAAAGAAAAGGTTAAAAGGTAATTTGATGAGTTTCTAAGTACCTACAAGGGAATACAACTTTGCTAATGGGTTATTCAGTTCAGCAGACAAAGAAAAGCAAGTAGATGAAAGTTAAGGCTGGAGACATTTACAATGGAAATGAGATGCATGATCTGGTTTTGGTAGAAAACAGTCTTTGAAGCACATTTTCTGGCAATGGCAATTTTTACACAAAGACTGAACATTGTTCAAAAGCCAGTACTCTAAATCAAGCACAAATCAACTTAGGAGAGTCCTACAGCCTGTGATACATAAGAGGTTAGACCGTAGGACTTACTTCTGCCCTTACTACCTATTTATGGGGTAGAACTGAGTATAACTGGCATAGGGATGTCTCCCTGCATCTGCAGAGAGCCTGAAATAAGAAATCAAAGAGCTCAGCGCTGCCACCAGGCTCAGTAATGACAGCGCCAAGGCTTGCTGAGCTGGAGTGCCCAGGGCGACATCAGCAGAAGGTTGTACATCCGACGGCAGGAAAGAGAAGCAGACAACTGTGCTCCTGCAGGTGTACTGCAGCTGGCTGTTGAAGCAGTGAGCTGCTGGAGACCAGGGACCTACCATCCCAACAAGGTGATAGAGCATACTGGGGAAAGGAAAAAAGCTATAGAATGGGATTCAATGATTCCTAAGACCCCAAGATGGTTTAGCCCCCCTTGGAAAGTGGTACTACAATGAGGCACTCACCCTTACAAACTCCCTTACAAGAACTCTGCATTCTGGATGCTAAATCCTATGTCCTTACTATCAAAACTACCCTCATAGCATAGGTATATAAGGAAGGGAAAATATTATTAGCACTGTGAGAACAACACACAGCAGATAGACAAAGAGGAAGAAATCAAAACTGGTCTATATATTATGAAAACATTTTTTGTATCTATTATCAAAAGGTATATGCACTGAAACGTATAGAATGGTGTTTGTAAAAAGGGTGTGGACATAGGAATCATGGGAAGTGAAACAAAAAGAAACAGTAAGAGGAGTAATTCTTAATAGAAACAGTTTGTAATAAAAGGAAAAGTCATATCTAAGACTGAGTTGTGTGGTATACAATTCAAGATTTAATCTAAATATACCAATTTCCTTCACAAAACAACAGGTGATATTCTAAATTGTCAAATTAAATGAAGGAAAAATATTATCTGCCACTGACTGTTTCCTGCATTTTGATAGTTAAAAACCTTCCCTCAACTTGCAGAGTGATTTAATTTGAGCCTTATGTTTCCAATTTCTCTCAGATCAAGCTCCTCATCTCCCCGAATTCTCCACAGAGTCAAGGTTGGCGTGAGAATAACAGAGGGAATCACTCGTTAACAATGGCAAACACAAAATAAGCAGGAAAGAGACACACTCCTTGCCAGGCCTTGTAATTACAAATTTGGCTTGGTTCACGCAAGCTCAACTCAATTCAGATTTTTCTGTAAATGTTGAGGGTCCAAATCCAACACAGAAATGTCGCTGGAATTGCACAAAGGATAAATTTAACCCAGACGGCTTAATGCCTGTGTGTTTCTCATGTGCATGTCTCTGGTTTTGTCATGCAGGAAGTGAATGCGCCAATTATAAACCAACAACAAAAGCATTTTATGAGGAGCAGCTGGAAATTTTTGCCAGTTCCAAATACATTGCAGGTATGGGTCTTTTCAATCAACACACAGACTTTTTCAGCTTTTGTGTTAAATGCTTCAGTGTATGGCCACAATCCAGTTACACTTTTTACTTCTTTCCTTTGATTCTGCTTGATGAATTATTTTTTTGCGGCCCCACCACAGGGAAAGCCTCCCTCACCCTTGCTGCAGCAGCGCTCAGTGGAACGGCAGATGGGAGAAAATGATCACTGAACTGGTGTTCACCAGGAAGAATTTGATTCAAAAGTAGGTGGTAGATACCCCCGAAATGAGACATTTCCAGAGGAGCAGCAGACTCCAGAAACATACAGAGGATGAGGTGAGCCAGAGATGTCCTCTCGCCTAGAAGTGTACGTCACCATGGCAGCTTCAATTCAGGATGTTTGGTGTTGGAAATGCCTAGGTGTAAGCAAAAAAGATAGCCAAGATATTAAGATACTAAGGGAATACAGAGTAAAATCAACTAGACTTTAGCAATCATATCAAGGCAAAGCCAACTTTAGTGATGTTAAATTTGCCTACACCTTTTCTAGACTTGTACATTGCACAACTAGGGGCTTATATATACAGTCTTTAGCACAAACAGTGTAAAATTTCTGCTGGATGCATGAAAGTACCATGTTTTCCTCCTGTGTACAAGCTAGTTCTTTAGGCATTTGCAGATCTTTTTTGACATCTTTACTTTTTGTCTTTGACCAAGAGGAAAACGAATTTTTTTTTCCTTTGTGGCACTCATGCATTTGGTAGAAAGAAACTACTTATTTTTTCTAGCATAATCAAGCATATAAATTACCTCCTGGCTGAGAATTTTACAAAATCAATTAACAAATAATTATTTTTTGACTAATAGTACTGTCTTTTAAATGCTTAAGGCAGAGGGAAGAAAGGCTATGATATTTAAGGAAGCGATCAATTTCCACAGTATTAACTAGTAATTCAAAGGTGTGGTTCAGCTCCTCCATAATCTGGACAGGTTTGTTAATGCTCTGAGAGTCTGAGGGCTGATTTGGCTCTGTGTGCTGTAGTCTTTTCTTAGAACATACATGGTCCTCGGTCGCAATTCTATTCCATTCGAACTTTCGAGAATGTCTTTATCAGTCCTTTTTTAGGCTAAAATTGTCTATAAACATCTCTGTGGTCTGTTAAGTCTTAGAAAATATGAATGTGAAACAAGGAGGGAACTTTCATTTCTCTGTTTTTGCAGTATACACATCTCCTCGTTTTAGTTCAATGTGGGTCAGTCAAACCTTCTCCCTCATTTTTTAGGGAGTGATTTTGAGTAAGTCACATCCTTCAGGTCTCTTGCTAAACCAAAGGCTGAGAAGCTGTTGATAAAGCTATAGTCTTCCCATAGGGGAAGTGTCACCGCTCCTATAGCTCTACTGACCTCCCCTATAGTGATGCCACCCTGAGACCTCATTATCCACCTGTGTATGAAAGCAGCCCCGCACCGAGGCAGATGATAAGCTAACATTACAGGTTTCAGAGGCCGCAATCTCAAAAAACAGAGTGGTGAGTGCACGGACAGCTCCATCAATAGTCATTACAACAAGGGAACCTAACTGATTCTGGGAAATTATATTCAAATATTTAAACAAGACTCTTACCATCCATAATGACCATAAAAACCTCTACAATGAAGCACTACCCACTTGTAATTGCTGATTATATGCTGAGGTTTTCAATGAGGCTTTTTCCTTATTTGCCTTATTATCACAAAACCGGGCAGAGATAGTTAATATAATGCACACAAAAAAATTAGACCTTGCACAGAGCAATCTGTACTTTCCTTCCTTATTTTTAGGTTTATTAGAGATAACACTAAGCAATTTCATGTTAAGGCACAGTGAGGCATAACTGAATACATTTTCTCCCATGTTGTGCATTGTTTTATATAGCAAAAATACAAAGAACAGGTTTTCATTGAACAAAAATAAGGATCACTTCATTAACATCTTAAAGCCATTGCCAAGCACAGAGGCATATGTGCACCTGTCCAAATTCTCTGAATATTTTTTTTTCCTCCTCGTAGCTCAGACACCCACATAGTTAAGAAATAGCTTGGAAAACAGCTATGCTTGCAAAACATCTCCCCTTCCAGGACAGAGAGCTGTTTACATTATAGCAGTGTTTACCCAAACAAAGTTCTGTAACACTTCAAGACACACAGCCCATGAGTGGTGGCATCCTGCCATCTACCTGCAAGGTGAACGAAGACAAGGCTGTGGTCCTGGTGCTGCAGGAACCCACTTGCACTCTTACCTTTACACACCAAGGGTCCCTCTCAACGTATCCTCAGTGGGTGACCTTCAAAGGCAGTCTGCAAGAACAGAGCGGAGGTAGGTTTAAGTTTTTATATCTGCTTGCTTCCAGCTGCTGAAGGATTCTTTCTGCGAGATCTGTGGAGTGGGAGGCTATGGTAGAAACCACAGGCTCCCCACGTACTTTCTTCCCTGGACTGAACGTTACCCTTTTAATCTACTTCTTAATGACAACAGTTGGGTTCCAAGGTTGCAACTGGCAGCCTGCAAGTCCTTTCTGTTGCACAATAGCGTCTGCAGGACAGATGGTTTTGGATATAACGATACCAGAACATATTTTTAGCGAGTGTTCATGAGCTGTTTGCTGGATGGTAGCCCAGTGTGCCTCCAGGTTCAGCTCAAATAAAGGAGAGAAATGACGTGCTTCAGCAATGCCCACAGAAAAATGCATGAATGGCCAAATCCTCAGCATGAGAGAAGAGTAGAAAACACAGACGTTTGGTGTTAATCAACATGTTTCCATTAGGAACTCTCTGCATCATTGTCTTAGCTGTCCCGTGTTTACTTTGACCCCAATCAAGTGGCTGGAGAGCAAAAACCTTCAACCCAAAGTCTCCGTGAAACTTGGTCCAAGTCTGACACCAAGCGCACCCCCTACTCTCTGGGCAGCCCTTTCTGGGAGCCAGCGAAGAGGTGCAGGCAGAAAGCAGGGAAGCTCAGGTGCCGTTTCTCTCCAGTCACCAGTCAGGAACTCAGGAGTAGAAGAGGAAAGGAAAGTTCACCCTCACAAGGGCTGCGGTAACTTCTTTCTCCTTCCTCCTCGCTTTAGAAAGGAAGACCTGTGCCTAAGAGGAAAGGCTGAGACAAAACAGGTAGTGTTTGTACGGGGGTGAATGGTAAATAGATACTTTCCCTCTTTAGGATGGGCAGTGATTTTGCAGGCTTGTATTGAGTATTCAGTGGACAAAACAATTATTTTAAAGGGATCCTCAAATGCCATAACCAGATGTACACTGCGTGTGCATCTTCCTGAGTTATCTCAGCTGGTTTTCAGCCTCTTGTCTACCTATTCTTCTTCATCTCTCTCACCTTTATCTGCATAAACAAACATGCTTTGCCAACACTGAGGGAAATATTTCTCATGTGCTTCCCATTGATTCTGTGGAGAAAAAGAAGAGACTCTGTATTATTCAGTAACCACGTAGAGTAACTGAATTCTTCTTACAAGTATAACTTTAGTCAAAGAAGTCATCTGAAGGCTGGATAAAACTCTATTGTTTAAATTATTTAAACATTAATGCATTAGCATACTAGTATGTCTGCATTAATAACATATAGGAAAAAAATAGTACATTCGGCAGTAAAATGTTCCAGTAAGCTGCTAATAAAAAATAAACTAGCATAATGTAGCCATTCTAATTTAATAATCTTCAGCTTTTTATGATATACAGCAGAGTAAGCAAGCCTCATTTGTTGCTTAAACATACACATTTTATACATATAAACATATTTGACATCAGTTTATATGCACAGCTATGCTCTTTCCTAAGGATTCATACATCAAATGATATTCAAATTATATCTGGCTCCAAAAAAAACCCTGCTGGGATATTCAGCAACTAAATGAGTTCATTCAGAACTATTAGTGATCATTTTCAAACAGGAGTTACAGAAATAAGGGAATACGCATATTTTGTGTGATTAATCGGAACATTTTATCTGCCAATGCTTCTTAGAATAGCTAATTGCTTTTCCAGCATCTGTGCGTGGTAGATCTTGGTTAGCTGCCCATTAACAAAGGGCAAGTCACTGACCCTGCACAGTCAGACATCATTATTTTCAATCAGACCAGTCAGTTTCTAGGGTAAATTACAAATCCATCGAATATTTCTGTTTGTTGTGCCAGTCAGGGAGCTCACACATTTGACCCAAATGGAACCTCCCTCGCTTTCTGGTATTATGAGATAAAAACTGAATTGAATTTCTTGTTTGTTTGATGGTGTCTTTTTGAAAAATTGTCACCTGCCTTTTTGTTTGGAAAAAGTCTTTCTTTTTCTTTTTTTTTTTTTTTTGGCTTACAATGAGAAAAAAATACACCTCTGATAACACCTGTGAGTATCACCCTACCTCTCAAAAAGATACCACTAGAAAAGGCAAACTCAGTCTCAACTAGCTGACATATTTGAAATAAAGTATTGCTCTAATCATCTCTTTAAAACTTGCCATTGAGTGAAGTAGGTCAGGAATAGGTTCTGGCTTGGAGCAGGCATGTCTGCCTGCAAAAGTGTGTGAAGTCACCCCTTCTGCTTTCAAGTACAATTATCCCGGTATTTTGCCCAAAGTCAGCAAAAGGGGATTGTTTATGTTTGATTTCTTCCTAGGAGCAAACAAGCAGAGGAAATTAAAACATCCTTTAAAACTGTTCAAGTCAACAGCA
>NW_009604194.1:53430-65943 GCF_000690535.1 Cariama cristata | reverse complement strand
CTTGCCCTCCCTCGTCCCACTTTCCTCTCATTTCCTCTCTCAAAGAATAACCAGCGAAGAAATGATGATGAAGGCGGCTACATGTTAGGCAAGAAATGACCAAAAACCTTCATGTTAACTTTTAAATAAAAATAATAGTAATCAAGTGTTAAGAGTCAGCTATTTTTCCTCAAGCAGCTGGTATGTCTTTTTCAACACTTGGTTTAAAGTATTTACAGATTTTCTTTCACCATATCAAGTAACTCTTGGAAAGAAAATGCTATAGTATGAGGAAGATGATGTTGGTCAGCCATCAGAGGTCCAGGAACACCCAAGCAAAGGTTTTGCTCTCTCAGCTCAGGCATGTGCAAGGTGTTCCCTTCACTTTCTCCCATTTCACCATCAGCGTAACGCAGGCGTTAGCGGCAAGGGGCAATGCCTGTGTTCCCAGGAGTCAAGACACCAGCACGCTTGCTATTTATGGACCCCTGAGGACAGGAGAATCAGAAACCTGAACTTTTGAGTTCTCAGTCAAAGAAGAGACAACAACATATTTTGACTGTTAGTGGATGCCTCAGCCATGAGGTTACGTGCAGCCACGTGCTGCTGCCATCTCTCCCGTTAGCATCCCAGAGAGAGCTATGTAACACACCAGGGAAAGGAAAGACGTATCACCAGCTTCGTAACTCATGTAGACACCTAACTCAGCCACCGAGATGTCTGTGCTGCAGGAGCCTCGTCCCAGCCACGCAGTCATCCAGAAAGGTCACATGGAGAAAGGCAGACACACCTCGGCAGGTAGTAAGGGCCACCCAAGTTAAAGGTTCACCTCTCTCCACTCACTTTATAGAGAAGTAATCACTGGACCACCCAGGTTATTGCTCTAATAAACCAATACTTCCCTCTCCTTCACCCTCTTCATTGAGGTGTGTTGAGGATTAACCACCTATGAGCAGGACACAAGGCTTCTTATGCCAGGGCGACCTCTTCCAGGGCTTTTAAAATGTTCAAGTCTCTTCAGAGCCTGTCTTCGCAGTGTAGGCCAGGAGAAGCTGCTGCGTTAGAGATGGATATTATTGGCTGTAATATGAATGAATTAGAGCCAAAGGCCAGATCCAACATTTTCCCAGGGAGACAAGATGGCTCAGGTACCTGGGCATTAGCTTGGGATTTAGAACAGCTGGTCTTCCCTCCCCATTTCACCACAAACCTCCTCTGTGCCCTTAAGCGAGCTGCTTGATCTAAATCAAAGGAGTTTAGCTTCCCTGTTTTCAGATTCCCATTGGCAAAATGACAGTCATGACTCTTCTACACTTCAGAGGGATGTTGCAAGGATATTACATGAAAAACTGTGAAGCACTACAAACATGAGTATTTAGGAGAACATCAGAAGGTATAAATCTCTGCCTGCTCCCAGACTAGCCTGCTCTTTCATCTTTTTGTTGCTGATGAGTTGAAGTAGAAATTGTAGCTGGCATATATTTCCTTTAACAAGGTGCTAAAGACATTTCTTTTAGAATGGTGATTCCTACACAAAACCCATTTCCAAGCTCCCAACTCCAGATGCAGGTGCAAGTCCTGGTTTTGTGACTGAATTTCTTTTGGGCTTGCAAAGACACCTGGGACTCACAAAGGGCTACAGCTCTGCCAAACCACTCTCACTGGAAAGGTTTCCTGTTCCTATCAGGGAAGGAAGCCTTGTTTAAATGCAAATATTAATTTCTAACAGTACTGGCAGTTAAAACACTGTGATAGTAACACAACAGTACAAAACTAACAATGTGACATTGTTTTTCAAGCAAAAAGTTAGGCTGAGCAACAAATTTGAGTTTTAAAATGACCTCCATCAGAATGTAAGTCATTGTTAATACAACATTAATTCATTTCATAAATACAGAATTTTTAACTTTTTCCTCCCCTTTTATCAATATTTAAAGTTGTCTTTACATCTCAATCCATTTTTTCAGTCCAAACGTGTTCTCCCCCAGCACCAGTAGGACTTAGCTCTTGTGTAGGGTCTTACTCATCTTTGCCAGGGTTGTGCTTCCCTCCAGTGATGGAGAAGGCAGCCCACTCTTTCATACTGTTGTATATATGCATTAAGTGAAATCAGACTGCTTTTATGACCTATTTTTAAAACATTCAAAGTTATTTACTGTAGCGTTTATAAAATTGTGAGTAACAGAGCACATATTTTGAAAGAAGATGAAGAATAAACAGGCTTGTTAGTGTATAATTATTGTGTATGACTTTCTGGTTAGTTGTTTCTATTTCACGGGCAAATAGGATGCACTTGAAAGCTTCAGCATCAATTCTGCTCCAATATTGGTACAGCAGATGAGTATTTTCAAGGAGGGGTAGAAATGTCAAGTCCACTAACAAATTTACAGTACAATATAGTGAAAGAGGAAAACAGTGTTTATGGGTTGCTTTCTCCAACATGGTACTTTTTATCCAGCAGAATAATACTTTAAAAGCACATTGACAAAATGTTTCTCTTACTGAAGAGTGTTTATTTTTAGATTGGATGCTTATTCTGTACGTGTATTTAGATTGGTCTAGCAAAACTACGTAGCAAATTACATTTAGAACGTAGCAAAAGTGAGGGTACACTGAAGAAAGCAAAACAGAGCCTCATCCTCTGAAAACAGTTTGTCCAAACCAAGATTACCAGCTTGAGCCCTCTCTTAGCCATCTGGTCATCCAGCACTTTTCCACACTGGCTGCCACTCTCCGGAGCAAGGGCTGTCTGCCCTGACCTGCCAGGACACAAAGCATCTCCAGACTGAAAGTTGGATAACTATACGCACCTGCTAGGTCTCAGTCATGATGCCGTATACTTGCTTGGGCATGGTGCTGCACCCACAGAGTGGGGCTCCTGCACCCCCCAGCCGAGGTGGAGCACGGGCAGCATACAAAGAGGCTCAAACCTGAGCCCGGGGACGTGCCCTGCCATCCCACTGCACCTCTGGCCACAGCGCTTCTGCTCTTGATCCAGGTTCCTACACCAATGGTAAATTAATGAAGCAGCAGCAAGGTCAAAAAACAGGGATGTACTCGGAAGAGACGAGCATAAGGAAGCCCCTTGTCAGGAATGACAGAGCATCAGCCAGGCCTCTCCCTGCTCTAACAGGGTAAGGTCCTGCATCTCCCCGCTCGGTCAGTGAGCCATCACCTCAGCTAGCACCAGCAGAGACATAAGATTCAAGCCCCACAAAGACACTCAGGAGCCAGAACGAGTTCGTCCTTGCAGGGAGCCGATGCAAAAACTTGTTGCTCTTTCAATGCGCAGCCTACATTATCATGCCTAAACTTGAGATTTGGACAAACACTCGGTAAACCAGGCATCTAGGTTTTGAACATGAAAGTGTGCTGGAGAAACAGAGCAAAGAAATTCAATCTTTTGAAGTCCTCATCACATTGGATTAATTTAGCAGGCCACGCTTCTGTTCTGTTTGCATTATCACGAAGTGTTTGACTGACTTTGACATTAGAGTGAAATAGATGGATATTAATAAAAGGATACAGATAAGGAGCTAGAGAGACAGATACAGGAATCAGATTGTTAACGCTTTTACACTCACACTTTATACACATGTCTATATATAAAAAATTGCTTTTGCAAACATCAGAACGTTCATTACACTATTCAGAAATGGAGGTTTGCTGTGACAATCTGCTGAAAACTGCGATGATAACAGGAAATCAGTCACTTATTTTGCTGGATTGTTCATAAAACTGACAGGCAGGCTCTGACTGAATCCAAGAAGCCTGCACCTGGTCAGAAAACTGTGAGATCTGACAACAGTCTCTCTGTTGCTAATAATTATGCACCAGTTTAATCACCAACCTCATGCTTAGCAAAATGAAAGCAGAAAACTGGGTAAATGATGAGGCTATAGGTATTTAAATCATACAGCAGTTTTTGTTCAATTGGCATGGTGATGAGTTGTTCCTTTTTTTTTTTTAAATTCTAGATGATGCTGACTATTTAAAACTGAGGTTAGAAATTACAGCAGAAGAATCTGACTTGTGACACATGTCACAGAATATGTCATTTTGCCCCGAATCAAATATAGATTGTTGATCGCTTAAATCAATAACTCAAAACACCTGCAATGCAAATAAGATTAAAACTCTATTTGTTCTTTCCTATGCACAACGGTCATTTCTTAGATTCCTATTTTGCATTCAAATTAGTTCAGCTGAGAAACACAGAGTACAGATGCAAGTTTGATTATATCATTAGTAAAGTTGTCCTGGATCAATTTAAATCTATTACTCCTCAGAAAGAATTGAGAGAGATCTCTGTGGGAGGATAAAAGTTATTTCCAGGCATAAATCTCATCTATTGTCAGATGTGTGTGTGTTTGGGGTTTGAAATTTTTTGTTTGTTTTCCCCAACAAGGAAGATGCACTATTATTTCTTTTAAAACTTCATGTTCTTTTAACCATGTTACTCCATCACAGCAAACTGTCTTCACTAACAACATACCTCGCATTTGACTGGCTTTTGGCACTGGCAAACAGTGGTAAAAGTGAAAACATTGCTAAGTACACTGAAAAAGAAAGTTTAAGGGAAAAAAAAGTAGGAGAACATGAGGGTTTTTTAGGAGCAATAAGGACACTGATCTAATTTCAGTCTCAGTATTGAACTAACACTAGCAAGTGTCCAAGCACCACTTGTCAGGGGCTGATGGAGATACCAGATTGCTTTGGTGCACGGTACATAACGCACTGTGAACTGCTCGTGCAATTCCTTTTACCGTAAAACGCAGAGCTCTGCTAACGGAGGCTGCCCTGCACTCGAATTGCACCCTCCCTTTGACTGCCACGTACATGGTATTTCTGGAGCTCTGTAGGGTGCTCCACATTTTGCTGTCCTGGGTCCTTGAAGGGCCAGGTGAACCTCAGTCCAGCAGCTCCCAGGAAGGAAGGGGATGAGGAAGGGAAGAGAGGAGACCTCCCATGACGTTCACAGCTCCTGGAAGGGATCAGGGGATAGCTGAGTCAGGATCTTCCTGCACCAGACCAGAGAGAAAAAAGGAATAGCAGGCAATATCTGCTGGTGGGACAGGCTGCCTCCAGTAATAGTCCCACCTCTCCCACCCCACCACACATACACAACAGCAGCAGCAAGCCAGGCTCTGCTCTGGGCTGTGACAAGCTGGACAACGTGTTCGGCTGTCCTAGCAGCATTTTAAAATAATCTATCAAATTGCTTAGTTTTATTCCCTCTCCTACTGTAAGACTGTCACATACACAGAACTGGCACTATTTGACATTTGACAGCTAGACAGTTGGAAGTTCTGATCAGCTAAAATATGCATGCCAAACTGAGACTTGCTTTATTTACCTTAGGCCTTCAGAACACACAAAATAAAACCTTAAAATAAATGAAATTAAAATGCATCTGTATCATATGACAAATGCCTAAGTTTCCCTTAAGGCAGCCTACTGAACTGCCTTCCAGGTGACCATTCAGCTCAGAAAAGCTACTGGACACAGAGGGACTATATTTAAGAGCAGCTGCAATACATCAATTACTTCAAATTACTCTTATTTTTCTGCAGTAATGTTTTCCTCTGTCAAAAAAGAGGTAGAAAATGGCTGGAGCTTTCCAGAGCAGCATATAAGAGAGCCAGAGACCTGCTTACATGTCAGGGTCCAACCTGAGCTAGAAGGGCACACCATTGCCACAAGTCAGAAGGGCGCAGAGGTAAGATGCTGCCCAGGCACTCAGGAAATGAAGGGTAATACTAGAGAGCCTCCCATCTCTTGTTAGTTTCAAAGACGTATAATTCTCAATGCTTTAAGCATAATGCTTTTGTGGCACAGAGATATATTTAATTGCATCCTTTCTGTTACGTTATGTCATTATCAGCTAGGTTAAACCAGCAGCATAGAGACTCTCCAGCCTAGAAAATTCCCCAGGTAGGTGTCTGGAGGGATGGATGTGTACACTGTAGTGTTTTGGGGTGGGATGCACTGAGAAATCTCTACTGAGGAACAAGTCTGTAATGGATGATTCTCTCCTGGTCTTAGGATGCCCAACAAACACTCTGAGGTTGAGAGCAGATCCTGCAGGCTCAGTGCGAGAAATAGAAGACTAAGGAGGCTTCTCTGTCTTGGAAACATGTGAAACCTAGAAACCAGTCACATTAAGAGATGACTATGCAGAAGGGCAATGGACCCTTTTTTACCCCACATCTGCAGTGAAGAGAAAGGTTATGATGTTGCACTTAACTGCTAATGACTAATTTCCAACCGGTTCATCCTTGTTAACCACATCGTCTGCCACAATGCTAAATATATCAGAACCAAAGAGCACTAAGAGTTTAACTCCATTTTAGTAAGTACACGTTTTTAGAACATGGCCAAGACACAGGGAATTTTGCAGTATTCACTATATTTCATGTTATTAAAATCTTCATTGTTTGGGGGAAAATATTGCCAGGTTTGGGAAAATCACAAGAGTTCACACAGTACATGGTACATTTTTTAACAATCATTATCATAGGTTCAGCATGAGACTTTTATAGATGTATAATGATTTATTAATGACAAAGTTAATTATTCTTACCCATAATTATAACTATTTAGGATCAGTTTTAAAAGGGATACTTTTGTTTTAAAATCAGGCTGCTCTCAGCCCTCTGCACTTCTATTGGAAAGTTATCATTAAATGGCCAAATAAAGTACAACAGTTAACTTTAACAACTTGCTGTTCTATTAATTATATTGCAGTATATAACATCTCTGCATAGGGACCTTCTTCTAATGTCCCCTAACCTGCTACCTCATGAATTTTAATTATGTGTGGCAAAGAAAAGCCCACATAATTAAGACCATAAAAGATGTATTATATTAGCCCTTCTTGCAATTGCCAGCACAAACCAGGACCTTAGAAAAGCTACAACCTCCCCCATCCCCAATTAATTAAACAATCAGTATCTCCAGAATTATTCTGTTATCATCTGGTGATGGATGATAACAAGCAAAGACAACAGAACAGCTGGGTACACATGTGAGAGATGTCACAGTCAACACTGCCCTTCATTATGTTGTGTTCAAATGACTTATGGACACCTCCACTGAAGAAAATGAGAAGAGGTTTACTAGAAACTTACATAAGAGAAAATCTGGGATATATACTCTGGAATGGAAATGGGATAACAATACATTGAAATTGTTCCTTCAGTTTTGCAAAGCCCTCTCAAAAAGGCTTTGATGTTGGCATCATCAAAACAAAAGAAGGCATTTTCTCCTGTAGGATGTTTACAGAGACTGCAACATACGACAGAAAAAACTAACAAGAACAAAGAGTCCTTTCACTTTTCATCTGCAACAGCATTCATTTATGTATTTTAATGTAAATTCTTTTATAATTTTAATAACCTTGCCCTCTTATACACTGGTATTTATGGGTATCTATATTACATATACCTCTAACAATTTATACGAATTAAGTAACAACAGGCAAACAGCCAAGGAGAACCATGTGGGACTCCTTTACAACAATATTGCTCTCAAGCTTTGTCCTACTTCTTGCAATGATTATTTATAACTATATTTTTACATATTACCCACAAAGTGTTACTGCCTTCCTTCTTGGGGATACTGCAGAGTAGTAACTTTGTGAGCTAGTTAAGATGAGCCCATACTTCCAGGATCTATTTTCCCCATTTTTATTCAGTCCTATAAACACAGGTGTGTGTAACACCAAGAGGACAACAGCTTAAGCATGACCAACAGTATCATACGCAACTGCAAAATGCACCATCTCATGGATGGAAGTTTAAGCAGGGCTTTTAAAACTAGCACAGAGTTACTTGTACACACATACTTTGGGGGTTTTCTTGCACTGATGTACCTGCTGTCAGGTGTATTAGCACAGCACAAAGATGTCTTTTGGCCTCTTACCACTGACTTCTGCTGATGTTGAAGAAGCACCTCCAGAAACGGCAGCCAAGAGAAAGGTAGTTCAGTTCTGCCTTCCAGCCTTCACTCACCCATCAGCAGTTTAGCAGTATGCTGCTTCATATGACACCTATCAGATTTTTCCCTCTTGGCCTGAAAAAGGAAGCAGAGTTTGTGAAAAGCCTGAGAAGAGCAGCCTAACTCATATGTAGATAATGATGACAGACAGATAGGCAACACAGGGAGTGTAAATCACTGCGATCAGAATAGTTGACACAAGGTTGTCTTTACCAGCACAAACATTTCACACAAGGTGCTGTGTAGGCAAGCTATGTCGGAGATTGCTAAAAGGTTTTTAAACCTTAAAAATCTATTGCTTTTCTTCTTATAATGGAGGTGTAATGTTTTCTACTAATAGTTCCATTTTGCAGTTCACAGAAATTAAGTGTATTCAAGTTCCAGACAATTAATTGTATGGCATATTATAACCTCTTCAAAAGAGATAGATAGTAGATTTACTGTCTGGATGTTTAATGCATTAATACTTTGCCACATTACTAACCTTGGCGTGCTTAAAGTTCACTGATTTAGTGTTTAATGAAACAAATGAGAAAGGGGTAATATGGAGCTCAACTGGGAAGAATTGTACAGAGATAATATACAAAATTGCAAAAAATGAGATGGTACCCTACAATTATGACAATTATTAACAAAGGTAGAGAGAAAAAGTGAGATATACTTTCACTCAAGCAGATGCTGGAAACTGGCACTTTAAAATGTAGAGATAATGAATGTTCATTATTTGAATTCATCTTTCAAGAGGTCTAAAATATTGCCTTTCTGAAAACAAAGGTGTGTAACGACAATCTGAAATTCACCCTTCTCTTACATATCTGGACATACAAGGCTTTGAATAAAATCTCATCTGAAGCATCAATACTATTTGCTATGCAATTACACAGTGCCGCATAGAGCGAGGGAGAAGAAGCCCTCCCAAGATGCTTTTGCTCCAAGGCTTGGTAATAGGAGTCCTAATCAGAGTCAGCCCAGGGGTTAAATATCTGCCCCATAAGGGATAGCCGTTATTTACAGTGTGCCATAAGATCTGAAAATAAGGTCTTAATGTTCTTATATGGCTAAGAAATAAATGCCATCCCAAGAGTTCAGAATCAAAGAGACAAAATATTTATCATCTCAATTTTTTTTAAATTAAGCCATGATTAAATGAGGCTGTAGCAGATCAAACTGGACTTTGAATCCCCCCAGCCCAAGCTCAGTGTCTTCGTAGCACATCCATCCTTTCAAAGGAATGAAAAAGGTGCCCAGCTGGAGAAATACAGGGGATGTGCAGAGATTTAGCTCCAATCTGGCAGCATTTTTCAGAGCATGATTAACATGAAGAGGTTTGCTTGATGGGGAATACAGTGCTCAGCACTTTGTAAGTTCCAGTCTGTAACTACTACTTTGAAGAAACAAAAAAATAAGGAAGGAAAAAGATTAACATGTTGTAGGGCTTAACAATTTACAAGCTGAGTTAACAGACGAAACTTTCCATGAAAAGATTCGAGTGTGTTTCAAGGAAAATTTTGGTAATGCCCTGAGAAAATCATCTTCTTGTTTGAGGTTACGGCTCCAAAGCCAACAACCTACCTTGGTGTGCTCAGTCCAGTTCACTCTGTAAAAGTCCCTCAGAGCAAAGGGCTAAAATGCTCATGTTTGAACAACTCAGTTAAGCTACTAAATCCATGTTTTGTGACCTTAAGCATCTTCAAGTGCACCTTGAGATTCTATGGAATACAGCAGGATTTCTAAAGAAAACGCCATTAAATGCCATTTTGTGCATCTAATTATAAGATAAATAGGGAAGCTTGCAAATGATTGCCTTCAGGAGCTTACATAGCATAAGCACGGTCAAGGCAGTGAAAAGCCTTGGCATGTGTGTCTAGACAGGTTTCAGTCAAGGAGCTTGTTGTAAGTGTGTTGCAGAAAAATCAAGAAATAATAAGGGCTTAAGTTAATCAAAACCGAGTAAATACCTGAACCAAAGATTTTGAAGAAAAATCTGCATTAGTAGGATAAAGATGGCACTGAAGGGTTGCATGAATTCTTGTGACTGAATAAAAAAGGCCAAAATATTACACAACACTGTATTAATTTCAGTTCACTGCTTTGATTAAACATACCACAGAATATTGGGAAAAAAATCTAAATATTTCTCAACAGTTATTTATATAAGAGCATTTGTATTCAAGGATTGGTGTCCTGGCTTCCTCTTAAAATACAAAGTCATATGTGAGAACAGTGCTTATCGTCAACACAGAAGGAGCCTTAGAACAAACACTCAGATTTAGTATTTTCCTACTTTGTCTGGTGCTTAAGCTTGGCACATGTGAAATTTCCAATAGGCTACAAACTCAGTAAGGTAACTCTGGGGCCACATCTTGCAGGATTGGAAGAAGAGCAGGACTAATTTTGCAGAGTACGTCTTGCGCAGGCAGAGCCATGCCAGATGACCAACAGGAATCGCTTTACGTATTTCCCTTCCTACAAACTACATCTCAGGTCCAATCTGCCAGTCCTTCCTCATGGCAAATTCCCTGAGAAATCACCATTTTACTTGCAGACTGCACAACTAGAGTTGCTAATAGCACCAATAAAAATAAAACTGCTATAAACATCACAATTTTAATTTTGAGTTGTGTTCAACAGCAGCAATCAATCTCCACAAAAAGAAACTATGCTTTCTCCACCTTGTTGGGCTCCAGGAAGACTTACCACAGCAGAACTAACCTCAGGCATAGCAATGTTTTTTCCCTTACAGGTTTCTGTCATGGTCAGGCTGAAAAAACACGAGGTTTGTTCCAGTGGCCCAGGAAAAAAGCTTTTCAAATGTCCGACGGCAGATAACTGCAGTATGATCATAACACAAAATAACAGATGGCTACGTGGATCACAGAACACATCTTGCCCCATGTGTAAAATACTATATGTGCAAAATATTATACATGCAAGTATACAGAGTTAACTTTAAAACAATACTGGCTTCAGTAGAGAAGACTGCAAAAACAAATATTCCTAAATTTGAGGCAAATTGAGTTGCCAAGTAATTACCACTAAATGTTCATACTGCCACTAAATCTATCAGTGAGTAACAAGAAACGCATTTTTTAAAAACATACATGCCAGTAAAAACAGAAAGGTAATTTAAAAATATTTTCCAGACTTTATAAGCATTGTTTTTTATTCCAGTGAAAAAAACTGGCTTCTTTGACTGTTTGAATGTTAAATTTGAGCAATAAAAATCTTGCTAGACATGAAACAAAAAAACCCTACAAACTGTGTTAGTGTTTGGTTTTGGCATATATTCATGTTGCTGAGTACTGACATAACTGCAACCATTCAAAAAAAATAACAACAGTTCTGTCTGTATATTCATTTTGTAAAGCTTTGTTGTATTTCCGGATGCAAGAGAAGAGATGGCTGTGGTTGTTCAAGATAATCAAAGTTTGAATGAATTTTCAAATTTACCAGGTTGGGAGGGTTTGACATTACATCGTTTTGCACAAGGAATGACACCTGATTTTGAAGGGAAATGTAATTTTTGGGGGAAATACTTCACTTAATGACTGATAAAAGGCTCCAAACATGTCTTTTGAAATATGCCTCCCATATTGGACGGAATACAGACGTCATCTGATAAGGGTGAAGTTACAATACTTTCTTATTTTAGCAGTATTTGTAATTATCTATATACTTTCTCTCCTACATTACGTGGAGAAAACAACTGACACTCACCGCACTGAGGTGGTGGCACTGGTTCACATGAGCAGTCCCAGCTCCGGCAGAGCTAACATCTGACTTCTCCCAGAAATCCCTCAATGCTGTCATGCGATGAATAATCGTGTCTGAAGGTAGAGATAAGTTACCTACAAATTCTCCCTGGGGCAAAATAAGGAGGAACATTTCATTTCTGGCAGGCTGCAACTCCCAAGTCCCACTACACATAAAGATCTCACTTAAGGTTTATGAAGCAACGATGAGACAGCAGGAGAGACAGAAACCTCCCAGGATAAAATCACTTCCACATGGACTGTTAATGACTAACAAAATCACCAAACTGCTTGGGCTGGAAGGGACTTTTGAAGGTCATCTAGTCCAACCCCAAATGAAGGGTCATTCAAAGTGAGTATCTGTAGAAACAAGGCAGGATGGAAATTCTTTCCAAAGCTCCATAATCAATGCAACAGCAGTTTCAATTTAATCTCTCATCAAAGTAAACCGAATATAGAAAATTAGTCACACTCCCTGTCTTGAGATCTCTGGTATCATGTCCATCATTTACCTGTTAGAAAGCTTCAAAAAACAGAGATCCTTTATTGCTTTTTAATTCAGGTTACATTTAACAGATTATGAGGTCTTATTAAAATATCAGGATTATTATAGAATCATAGAATCATTATGATTGGAAGAGACCTCAAAGACCATCAAGTCCAACCATATACCTGATGCCACCATGCCTGCTAAACCCACTAAACCATGTCTTGAAGCGCCACATCTAAACGTTTTTTGAACACCTCCAGGGATGGTGATTCCACCACCTCCCTGGGGAGCCCA